>NC_135305.1:159902364-160176621 GCF_048772815.1 Callospermophilus lateralis | reverse complement strand
CTGCCAGAAAACTAGAGTCTCCTGAAATCTCAACACATATTTTTTTTCCGACCTTAATGATACTTTCAAGTAATGAGCAGTACACCAATCAAACTTGGATGCCCAAGTTTCGTTCTCCTAGGTTGATGCATTCGTTTGCAGTA
The DNA here is from genome assembly GCF_048772815.1 of Callospermophilus lateralis. NCBI lineage: Eukaryota > Metazoa > Chordata > Mammalia > Rodentia > Sciuridae > Callospermophilus > Callospermophilus lateralis. The sequence continues at coordinate 160,176,478 of NC_135305.1, read as the reverse complement.
ACAGTTTGAATTTCTAGGTTTCACTCTGTTTTCTCCTATATTGACAGATGCAGCCTAGAACTCTAAATCAAACACGGTTTTGTGCTAGCTTCTTGAAACTTGACACAATAAAGTAGTCCACGTTCTATCTCTAAGGTTTGTTTCCTCTTGATGTAGCCTTCAGCACAGACTGGCGAATAACACTTACAATGAGAGGCGTTGTTAGGCTGCCAAAAACTAGAGTCTCCTGAAATCTCAACACATATTTTTTTCCGACCTTAATGATACTTTCAAGTAATGAGCAGTACACCAATCAAACTTGGATGCCCAAGTTTCGTTCTCCTAGGTTGATGCATTCGTTTGCAGTAACAGTTTGAATTTCTACGTTTCACTCTGTTTTCCTATAATGACAGATGCAGCTAGAACTCTAAATCACACACGGTTTGTGCTAGCTTCTTGAAACTTGACACAATAAAGTAGTTCTACGTTCTATCTCTAAGGTTTGTTTCCTCTTGATATAGCCTAAGCAGGGACTGGCGAATAACACTTATATTGAAAGGGTTGCCAAACTTCCAAAAACTAGAGTCTCCTGAAATCTCAACATATATTTTTTATCCAATCTTCATTTATACATTCAAGTAATGATCAGTACACCATTCCACTTGGATGCCCAAGTTTTGTTCTTCTAGGTTGAAGCATTCGTTTGCAGGAACAGTTTGAATTTTTAGGTTTCACTCTGTTTTCTCCTATATTACAAATGTAGTTCAAACTCTAAATCATACACGGTTTGGGCTAGCTTCTTGAAACTTGACAAAATAAAGTAGTTCTACGTTCTATCCCTACGGTTTGTTTCCTCTTGATGTAGACTTCAGCACAGACTGGCGAATACACTTACAATGAAAGGCAGTGTTAGGCTGCCAAAAACTAGAGTCTCCAGAAATCTCAAACATATTTTTTTCCGATCTTAATGATACTTTCAAGTAATGAGCAGTAACACAATCAAACTTGGATGCCCAAGGTTTCGTTCTCCTAGGTGGATGCATTCGTTTGCAGTAACAGTTTGAATTTCTAGTTTCACTCTGTTTTTCTCCTATATTGCACAGATGCAGCTAGAACTCTAAATCAAACCGGTTTGTGCCTAGCTTCTTGAAACTTGACACAATAAAGTAGTTCTAGTTCTATCTCTAAGGTTTGTTTCCTCTGATGTAGCCTAAAGCAGGGACTGGCGAAATAAACTTATATTGAAAGGGGTTGCCAAACTTTCAAAAAACTAGAGTCCTCCTGAAATCTCAAATATACTTTTTCATCCAATCTTCATGATACATTCAAGTAATGATCAGTACACCATTCCCACTTGGATGCCCAAGTTTTTGTTCTTCTAGGTTGAAGCATTGTTTAGCAGGAACAGGTGAATTTTAGGTTTCACTCTGTTTCTCCTATATTGACAATGCAGTTAGAACTTTAAATCAAACACGGTTTGTGCTAGCTACTTGAAACATGACACAAATAAAGTAGTTCTACGTTCTATCTCTAAGGTTTGTTTCCTCTTGATGTAGCTTCAGCACAGACTGGCGAATAACACTTACAATGAGAGGCGTTTGTTAGGCTGCCAAAAAACTAGAGTCTCCTGAAATATCAACACATATTTTTTTTCTGACCTTAATGATACTTTCACGTAATGAGCAGTACACCAATCAAACTTGGATTCCCAAGTTTCGTTTCTCCTAGGTTGATGCATTCGTTTGCAGTAACAGTTTGAATTTCTAGGTTTCACTCTGTTTTCTCCTATATTGACAGATGCAGCTAGAACTCTAAATCAAACACGGTTTGTGCTAGCTTCTTGAAACTTGACACAATAAGTAGTTCTAGTTCTATCTCTAAGGTTTGTTTCCTCTTGATGTAGCCTAAAGCAGGGACTGGCCAATAACACTTATATTGAAAAGGATTGCCAAACTTTCAAAAAACTAGAGTCTCCTGAAATCTCAACATATATTTTTTAATCCAATCTTCATGATACATTCAAGTAATGATCAGTACACCATTCCCACTTGGATGCCCAAGTTTTGTTCTTCTAGGTTGAATCATTCGTTTGCAGGAACAGTTTGAATATTTAGGTTTCACTCTGTTTTCTCCTATATTGACAAATGTAGTTCAAACTCTAAATCATACACGGTTTGGGCTAGCTTCTTGAAACTTGACACAATAAAGTAGTTCTACGTTCTATCCCTACGGTTTGTTTCCTCTTGATGTAGCCTTCAGCACAGACTGGCGAATAACACTTACAATGAAAGGCGTTGTTAGGCTGCCAAAAAACTAGAGTCTCCTGAAATCTCAACACATATTTTTTTCCGACCTTAATGATACTTTCAAGTAATGAGCAGTACACCAATCAAACTTGGATTCCCAAGTTTCGTTCTCCTAGGTTGATGCATTCGTTTGCAGTAACAGTTTGAATTTCTAGGTTTCACTCTGTTTTCTCCTATATTGACAGATGCAGCTAGAACTCTAAATCAAACACGGTTTGTGCTAGCTTCTTGAAACTTGACACAATAAAGTAGTTCTACATTCTATCTCTAAGGTTTGTTTCCTCTTGATGTAGCCTAAAGCAGGGACTGGCGAATAACACTTATATTGAAAGGGGTTGCCAAACTTTCAAAAAACTAGAGTCTCCTGAAATCTCAACATATATTTTTTCATCCAATCTTCATGATACATTCAAGTAATGATCAGTACACCATTCCCACTTGGATGCCCAAGTTTTGTTCTTCTAGGTTGAAGCATTCGTTTGCAGGAACAGGTTGAATTTTAGGTTTCACTCTGTTTTCTCCTATATTGACAATTGCAGTTAGAACTTTAAATCATACACGGTTTTGTGCTAGCTACTTGAAACATGACACAATAAAGTAGTTCTACGTTCTATCTCTAAGGTTTGTTTCCTCTTGATGTAGCCTTCAGCACAGACTGGCGAATAACACTTACAATGAGAGGCGTTGTTAGGCTGCCAAAAAACTAGAGTCTCCTGAAATATCAACACATATTTTTTTTCTGACCTTAATGATACTTTCACGTAATGAGCAGTACACCAATCAAACTTGGATTCCCAAGTTTCGTTCTCCTAGGTTGATGCATTCGTTTGCAGTAACAGTTTGAATTTCTAGGTTTCACTCTGTTTTCTCCTATATTGACAGATGCAGCTAGAACTCTAAATCAAACACGGTTTGTGCTAGCTTCTTGAAACTTGACACAATAAAGTAGTTCTACGTTCTATCTCTAAGGTTTGTTTCCTCTTGATGTAGCCTAAAGCAGAGACTGGCCAATAACACTTATATTGAAAAGGATTGCCAAACTTTCAAAAAACTAGAGTCTCCTGAAATCTCAACATATATTTTTTCATCCAATCTTCATGATACATTCAAGTAATGATCAGTACACCATTCCCACTTGGATGCCCAAGTTTTGTTCTTCTAGGTTGAAGCATTCGTTTGCAGGAACAGTTTGAATATTTAGGTTTCACTCTGTTTTCTCCTATATTGACAAATGTAGTTCAAACTCTAAATCATACACGGTTTGGGCTAGCTTCTTGAAACTTGACACAATAAAGTAGTTCTACGTTCTATCCCTACGGTTTGTTTCCCTTTGATGTAGCCTTCAGCACAGACTGGCGAATAACACTTACAATGAAAGGCGTTGTTAGGCTGCCAAAAAACTAGAGTCTCCTGAAATCTCAACACATATTTTTTTCCGACCTTAATGATACTTTCAAGTAATGAGCAGTACACCAATCAAACTTGGATTCCCAAGTTTCGTTCTCCTAGGTTGATGCATTCGTTTGCAGTAACAGTTTGAATTTCTAGGTTTCACTCTGTTTTCTCCTATATTGACAGATGCAGCTAGAACTCTAAATCAAACACGGTTTGTGCTAGCTTCTTGAAACTTGACACAATAAAGTAGTTCTACATTCTATCTCTAAGGTTTGTTTCCTCTTGATGTAGCCTAAAGCAGGGACTGGCGAATAACACTTATATTGAAAGGGGTTGCCAAACTTTCAAAAAACTAGAGTCTCCTGAAATCTCAACATATATTTTTTCATCCAATCTTCATGATACATTCAAGTAATGATCAGTACACCATTCCCACTTGGATGCCCAAGTTTTGTTCTTCTAGGTTGAAGCATTCGTTTGCAGGAACAGTTTGAATTTTTAGGTTTCACTCTGTTTTCTCCTATATTGACAGATGCAGTTAGAACTTTAAATCAAACACGGTTTGTGCTAGCTACTTGAAACATGACACAATAAAGTAGTTCTACGTTCTATCCCTAAGGTTTGTTTCCTCTTGATGTAGCCTTCAGCACAGACTGGCGAATAACACTTACAATGAGAGGCGTTGTTAGGCTGCCAAAAAACTAGAGTCTCCTGAAATCTCAACACATATTTTTTTTCTGACCTTAATGATACTTTCAAGTAATGAGCAGTACACCAATCAAACTTGGATGCCCAAGTTTCGTTCTCCTAGGTTGATGCATTCGTTTGCAGTAACAGTTTGAATTTCTAGGTTTCACTCTGTTTTCTCCTATATTGACAGATGCAGCTAGAACTCTAAATCAAAAACGGTTTGTGCTAGCTTCTTGAAACTTGACACAATAAAGTAGTTCTAGGTTCTATCTCTAAGGTTTGTTTCCTCTTGATGTAGCCTAAAGCAGGGACTGGCGAATAACACTTATATTGAAATTGATTGCCAAACTTTCAAAAAACTAGAGTCTCCTGAAATCTCAACATATATTTTTTCATCCAATCTTCATGATACATTCAAGTAATGATCAGTACACCATTCCCACTTGGATGCCCAAGTTTTGTTCTTCTAGGTTGAATCATTCGTTTGCCGGAACAGTTTGAATTTTTAGGTTTCACTCTGTTTTCTCCTATATTGACAAATGTAGTTCAAACTCTAAATCATACACGGTTTGGGCTAGCTTCTTGAAACTTGACACAATAATGTAGTTCTACATTCTATCCCTACGGTTTGTTTCCTCTTGATGTAGCCTTCAGCACAGACTGGCGAATAACACTTACAATGAAAGGCGTTGTTAGGCTGCCAAAAAACTAGAGTCTCCTGAAATCTCAACACATATTTTTTTTCTGACCTTAATGATACTTTCAAGTAATGAGCAGTACACCAATCAAACTTGGATGCCCAAGTTTCGTTCTCCTAGGTTGATGCATTCGTTTGCAGTAACAGTTTGAATTTCTAGGTTTCACTCTGTTTTCTCCTATATTCACAGATGCAGCTAGAACTCTAAATCAAACACGGTTTGTGCTAGCTTCTCGAAACTTGACACAATAAAGTAGTTCTACGTTCTATATCTAATGTTTGTTTCCTCTTGATGTAGCCTAAAGCAGGGACTGGCGAATAACACTTATATTGAAAGGGGTTGCCAAACTTTCAAAAAACTAGAGTCTCCTGTAATCTCAACATATACTTTTTCATCCAATCTTCATGATACATTCAAGTAATGATCAGTACACCATTCCCACTTGGATGCCCAAGTTTTGTTCTTCTAAGTTGAAGCATTTGTTTGCAGGAACAGGTTGAATTTTTAGGTTTCACTCTGTTTTCACCAATATTGACAGATGCAGTTAGAACTTTAAATCAAACACGGTTTGTGCTAGCTACTTGAAACATGACACAATAAAGTAGTTCTACGTTCTATCTCTAAGGTTTGTTTCCTCTTGATGTAGCCTTCTGCACAGACTGGCGAATAACACTTAAAATGAAAGGCGTTGTTAGGCTGCCAAAAAACTAGAGTCTCCTGAAATCTCAACACATATTTTTTTCCGACCTTAATGATACTTTCAAGTAGTGAGCAGTACACAAATCAAACTTGGATGCCCAAGTTTCGTTCTCCTAGGTTGATGCATTCGTTTGCAGTAACAGTTTGAATTTCTAGGTTTCACTCTGTTTTCTCCTATATTGACAGATGCAGCTAGAACTCTAAATCAAACACGGTTTGTGCTAGCTTCTTGAAACTTGACACAATAAAGTAGTTCTACGTTCTATCTCTAAGGTTTGTTTCCTCTTGATGTAGCCTAAACAGAAACTGGCGAATAACACTTATATTGAAAGGGGTTGCCAAACTTTCAATAACTAGAGTCTCCTGAAATCTCAACATATATTTTTTCATCCAATCTTCATGATACATTCAAGTAATGATCAGTACACCATTCCCACTTGGATGCCCAAGTTTTGTTCTTCTAGGTTGAAGCATTCGTTTGCAGGAACAGTTTGAATTTTTAGGTTTCACTCTGTTTTCTCCTATATTTACAGATGCAGTTAGAATTTTAAATCAAACACGGTTTGTGCTAGCTACTTGAAACATGACACAATAAAGTAGTTCTATGTTCTATCTCTAAGGTTTGTTTCCTCTTGATGTAGCCTTCAGCACAGACTGGCGAATAACACTTACAATGAGAGGCGTTGTTAGGCTGCCAGAAAACTAGAGTCTCCTGAAATCTCAACACATATTTTTTTTCCGACCTTAATGATACTTTCAAGTAATGAGCAGTACACCAATCAAACTTGGATGCCCAAGTTTCGTTCTCCTAGGTTGATGCATTCGTTTGCAGTAACAGTTTGAATTTCTAGGTTTCACTCTGTTTTCTCCTATATTGACAGATGCAGCTAGAACTCTAAATCAAACACGGTTTGTGCTAGCTTCTTGAAACTTGACACAATAAAATAGTTCCACGTTCTATCTCTAAGGTTTGTTTCCTCTTGATGTAGCCTTCAGCACAGACTGGCGAATAACACTTACAATGAGAGGCGTTGTTAGGCTGCCAAAAAACTAGAGTCTCCTGAAATCTCAACACATATTTTTTTTCCGACCTTAATGATACTTTCAAGTAATGAGCAGTACACCAATCAAACTTGGATGCCCAAGTTTCGTTCTCCTAGGTTGATGCATTCGTTTGCAGTAACAGTTTGAATTTCTACGTTTCACTCTGTTTTTCCTATATTGACAGATGCAGCTAGAACTCTAAATCACACATGGTTTGTGCTAGCTTCTTGAAACTTGACACAATAAAGTAGTTCTACGTTCTATCTCTAAGGTTTGTTTCCTCTTGATATAGCCTAAAGCAGGGACTGGCGAATAACACTTATATTGAAAGGGGTTGCCAAACTTCCAAAAAACTAGAGTCTCCTGAAATCTCAACATATATTTTTTTATCCAATCTTCATGATACATTCAAGTAATGATCAGTACACCATTCCCACTTGGATGCCCAAGTTTTTTTCTTCTAGGTTGAAGCATTCGTTTGCAGGAACAGTTTGAATTTTTAGGTTTCACTCTGTTTTCTCCTATATTGACAAATGTAGTTCAAACTCTAAATCATACACGGTTTGGGCTAGCTTCTTGAAACTTGACAAAATAAAGTAGTTCTACGTTCTATCCCTACGGTTTGTTTCCTCTTGATGTAGACTTCAGCACAGACTGGCGAATAACACTTACAATGAAAGGCGTTGTTAGGCTGCCAAAAAACTAGAGTCTCCAGAAATCTCAACACATATTTTTTTCCGATCTTAATGATACTTTCAAGTAATGAGCAGTACACCAATCAAACTTGGATGCCCAAGTTTCGTTCTCCTAGGTGGATGCATTCGTTTGCAGTAACAGTTTGAATTTCTAGGTTTCACTCTGTTTTCTCCTATATTGACAGATGCAGCTAGAACTCTAAATCAAACACGGTTTGTGCTAGCTTCTTGAAACTTGACACAATAAAGTAGTTCTACGTTCTATCTCTAAGGTTTGTTTCCTCTTGATGTAGCCTAAAGCAGGGACTGGCGAATAACACTTATATTGAAAGGGGTTGCCAAACTTTCAAAAAACTAGAGTCTCCTGAAATCTCAACATATACTTTTTCATCCAATCTTCATGATACATTCAAGTAATGATCAGTACACCATTCCCACTTGGATGCCCAAGTTTTGTTCTTCTAGGTTGAAGCATTCGTTTGCAGGAACAGGTTGAATTTTTAGGTTTCAATCTGTTTTCTCCTATATTGACAAATGCAGTTAGAACTTTAAATCAAACACGGTTTGTGCTAGCTACTTGAAACATGACACAATAAAGTAGTTCTACGTTCTATCTCTAAGGTTTGTTTCCTCTTGATGTAGCCTTCAGCACAGACTGGCGAATAACACTTACAATGAGAGGCGTTGTTAGGCTGCCAAAAAACTAGAGTCTCCTGAAATATCAACACATATTTTTTTTCTGACCTTAATGATACTTTCACGTAATGAGCAGTACACCAATCAAACTTGGATTCCCAAGTTTCGTTCTCCTAGGTTGATGCATTCGTTTGCAGTAACAGTTTGAATTTCTAGGTTTCACTCTGTTTTCTCCTATATTGACAGATGCAGCTAGAACTCTAAATCAAACACGGTTTGTGCTAGCTTCTTGAAACTTGACACAATAAAGTAGTTCTACGTTCTATCTCTAAGGTTTGTTTCCTCTTGATGTAGCCTAAAGCAGGGACTGGCCAATAACACTTATATTGAAAAGGATTGCCAAACTTTCAAAAAACTAGAGTCTCCTGAAATCTCAACATATATTTTTTCATCCAATCTTCATGATACATTCAAGTAATGATCAGTACACCATTCCCACTTGGATGCCCAAGTTTTGTTCTTCTAGGTTGAATCATTCGTTTGCAGGAACAGTTTGAATATTTAGGTTTCACTCTGTTTTCTCCTATATTGACAAATGTAGTTCAAACTCTAAATCATACACGGTTTGGGCTAGCTTCTTGAAACTTGACACAATAAAGTAGTTCTACGTTCTATCCCTACGGTTTGTTTCCTCTTGATGTAGCCTTCAGCACAGACTGGCGAATAACACTTACAATGAAAGGCGTTGTTAGGCTGCCAAAAAACTAGAGTCTCCTGAAATCTCAACACATATTTTTTTCCGACCTTAATGATACTTTCAAGTAATGAGCAGTACACCAATCAAACTTGGATTCCCAAGTTTCGTTCTCCTAGGTTGATGCATTCGTTTGCAGTAACAGTTTGAATTTCTAGGTTTCACTCTGTTTTCTCCTATATTGACAGATGCAGCTAGAACTCTAAATCAAACACGGTTTGTGCTAGCTTCTTGAAACTTGACACAATAAAGTAGTTCTACATTCTATCTCTAAGGTTTGTTTCCTCTTGATGTAGCCTAAAGCAGGGACTGGCGAATAACACTTATATTGAAAGGGGTTGCCAAACTTTCAAAAAACTAGAGTCTCCTGAAATCTCAACATATATTTTTTCATCCAATCTTCATGATACATTCAAGTAATGATCAGTACACCATTCCCACTTGGATGCCCAAGTTTTGTTCTTCTAGGTTGAAGCATTCGTTTGCAGGAACAGGTTGAATTTTTAGGTTTCACTCTGTTTTCTCCTATATTGACAAATGCAGTTAGAACTTTAAATCAAACACGGTTTGTGCTAGCTACTTGAGACATGACACAATAAAGTAGTTCTACGTTCTATCTCTAAGGTTTGTTTCCTCTTGATGTAGCCTTCAGCACAGACTGGCGAATAACACTTACAATGAGAGGCGTTGTTAGGCTGCCAAAAAACTAGAGTCTCCTGAAATATCAACACATATTTTTTTTCTGACCTTAATGATACTTTCACGTAATGAGCAGTACACCAATCAAACTTGGATTCCCAAGTTTCGTTCTCCTAGGTTGATGCATTCGTTTGCAGTAACAGTTTGAATTTCTAGGTTTCACTCTGTTTTCTCCTATATTGACAGATGCAGCTAGAACTCTAAATCAAACACGGTTTGTGCTAGCTTCTTGAAACTTGACACAATAAAGTAGTTCTACGTTCTATCTCTAAGGTTTGTTTCCTCTTGATGTAGCCTAAAGCAGAGACTGGCCAATAACACTTATATTGAAAAGGATTGCCAAACTTTCAAAAAACTAGAGTCTCCTGAAATCTCAACATATATTTTTTCATCCAATCTTCATGATACATTCAAGTAATGATCAGTACACCATTCCCACTTGGATGCCCAAGTTTTGTTCTTCTAGGTTGAATCATTCGTTTGCAGGAACAGTTTGAATATTTAGGTTTCACTCTGTTTTCTCCTATATTGACAAATGTAGTTCAAACTCTAAATCATACACGGTTTGGGCTAGCTTCTTGAAACTTGACACAATAAAGTAGTTCTACGTTCTATCCCTACGGTTTGTTTCCTCTTGATGTAGCCTTCAGCACAGACTGGCGAATAACACTTACAATGAAAGGCGTTGTTAGGCTGCCAAAAAACTAGAGTCTCCTGAAATCTCAACACATATTTTTTTCCGACCTTAATGATACTTTCAAGTAATGAGCAGTACACCAATCAAACTTGGATTCCCAAGTTTCGTTCTCCTAGGTTGATGCATTCGTTTGCAGTAACAGTTTGAATTTTTAGGTTTCACTCTGTTTTCTCCTATATTGACAGATGCAGTTAGAACTTTAAATCAAACATGGTTTGTGCTAGCTACTTGAAACATGACACAATAAAGTAGTTCTACGTTCTATCCCTAAGGTTTGTTTCCTCTTGATGTAGCCTTCAGCACAGACTGGCGAATAACACTTACAATGAGAGGCGTTGTTAGGCTGCCAAAAAACTAGAGTCTCCTGAAATCTCAACACATATTTTTTTTCTGACCTTAATGATACTTTCAAGTAATGAGCAGTACACCAATCAAACTTGGATGCCCAAGTTTCGTTCTCCTAGGTTGATGCATTCGTTTGCAGTAACAGTTTGAATTTCTAGGTTTCACTCTGTTTTCTCCTATATTGACAGATGCAGCTAGAACTCTAAATCAAAAACGGTTTGTGCTAGCTTCTTGAAACTTGACACAATAAAGTAGTTCTAGGTTCTATCTCTAAGGTTTGTTTCCTCTTGATGTAGCCTAAAGCAGGGACTGGCGAATAACACTTATATTGAAATTGATTGCCAAACTTTCAAAAAACTAGAGTCTCCTGAAATCTCAACATATATTTTTTCATCCAATCTTCATGATACATTCAAGTAATGATCAGTACACCATTCCCACTTGGATGCCCAAGTTTTGTTCTTCTAGGTTGAATCATTCATTTGCCGGAACAGTTTGAATTTTTAGGTTTCACTCTGTTTTCTCCTATATTGACAAATGTAGTTCAAACTCTAAATCCTACACGGTTTGGGCTAGCTTCTTGAAACTTGACACAATAATGTAGTTCTACATTCTATCCCTACGGTTTGTTTCCTCTTGATGTAGCCTTCAGCACAGACTGGCGAATAACACTTACAATGAAAGGCGTTGTTAGGCTGCCAAAAAACTAGAGTCTCCTGAAATCTCAACACATATTTTTTTCCGACCTTAATGATACTTTCAAGTAATGAGCAGTACACCAATCTAACTTGGATGCCCAAGTTTCGTTCTCCTAGGTTGATGCATTCGTTTGCAGTAACAGTTTGAATTTCTAGGTTTCACTCTGTTTTCTCCTATATTGACAGATGCAGCTAGAACTCTAAATCAAACACGGTTTGTGCTAGCTTCTTGAAACTTGACACAATAAAGTAGTTCTATGTTCTATCTCTAAGGTTTGTTTCCTCTTGATGTAGCCTAAAGCAGGGACTGGCGAATAACACTTATATTGAAAGGGGTTGCCAAACTTTCAAAAAACTAGAGTCTCCTGAAATCTCAACATATATTTTTTCATCCAATCTTCATGATACATTCAAGTAATGATCAGTACACCATTCCCACTTGGATGCCCAAGTTTTGTTCTTCTAGGTTGAAGCATTCGTTTGCAGGATCAGTTTGAATTTTTAGGTTTCACTCTGTTTTCTCCTATATTGACAGATGCAGTTAGAACTTTAAATCAAACACGGTTTGTGCTAGCTACTTGAAACATGACACAATAAAGTAGTTCTACGTTCTATCTCTAAGGTTTGTTTCCTCTTGATGTAGCTTTCAGCACAGACTGGCGAATAACACTTACAATGAGAGGCGTTGTTAGGCTGCCAGAAAACTAGAGTCTCCTGAAATCTCAACACATATTTTTTTTCCGACCTTAATGATACTTTCAAGTAATGAGCAGTACACCAATCAAACTTGGATGCCCAAGTTTCGTTCTCCTAGGTTGATGCATTCGTTTGCAGTAACAGTTTGAATTTCTATGTTTCACTCTGTTTTCTCCTATATTGACAGATGCAGCTAGAACTCTAAGTCAAACACGGTTTGTGCTAGCTACTTGAAACATGACACAATAAAGTAGTTCTACGTTCTATCTCTTAGGTTTGTTTTTTCTTGATGTAGCCTAAATCAGGGACTGGCGAATAACACTTATATTGAAAGGGGTTGCCAAACTTCCAAAAAACTAGAGTCTATTGAAATCTCAACATATATTTTTTCATCCAATCTTCATAATACATTCAAGTAATGATCAGTACACCATTCCCACTTGGATGCCCAAGTTTTGTTCTTCTAGGTTGAAGCATTCGTTTGCAGGAACAGTTTGAATTTTTAGGTTTCACTCTGTTTTCTCCTATATTGACAAATGTAGTTCAAACTCTAAATCATACTCGGTTTGGGCTAGCTTCTTGAAACTTGACAAAATAAAGTAGTTCTACGTTCTATCCCTACGGTTTGTTTCCTCTTGATGTAGCCTTCAGCACAGACTGGCGAATAACACTTACAATGAAAGGCGTTGTTAGGCTGCCAAAAAACTAGGGTCTCCGGAAATCTCAACACATATTTTTTTCCGACCTTAATGATACTTTCAAGTAATGAGCAGTACACCAATCAAACTTGGATGCCCAAGTTTCGTTCACCTAGGTTGATGCATTCGTTTGCAGTAACAGTTTGAATTTCTAGGTTTCACTCTGTTTTCTCCTATATTGACAGATGCAGCTAGAATTCTAAATCAAACACGGTTTGTGCTAGCTACTTGAAACTTGACACACTAAAGTAGTTCTATGTTCTATATCTAAGGTTTGTTTCCTCTTGATGTAGCCTAGCAGGGACTGGCGAATAACACTTATATTGAAAGGGGTTGCCAAACTTCCAAAAAACTAGAGTCTCCTGAAATCTCAACATATATTTTTTCATTAAATCTTCATGATACATTCAAGTAATGATCAGTACACCATTTCCACTTGGATGCCCAACTTTTGTTCTTCTAGGTTGAAGCATTCGTTTGCAGGAACAGTTTGAATTTTTAGGTCTCACTCTGTTTTCTCCTATATTGACAGATGCAGTTAGAACTTTAAATCAAACACGGTTTGTGCTAGCTACTTGAAACATGACACAATAAAGTAGTTCTACGTTCTATCTCTAATATTTGTTTCCTCTTGATGTAGCCTTCAGCACAAACTGGCGAATAACACTTACAATGAGAGGCGTTGTTAGGCAGCCAAAAAACTAGAGTCTCCTGAAATCTCAACACATATTTTTTTCCGACCTTAATGATACTTTCAAGTAATGAGCAGTACACCAATCAAACTTGGATGCCCAAATTTCGTTCTCCTAGGTTGATGCATTCGTTTGCAGTAACAGTTTGAATTTCTAGGTTTCACTCTGTTTTCTCCTATATTGACAGATGCAGCTAGAACTCTAAATCAAACACGGTTTGTGCTAGCTTCTTGAAACTTGACACAATAAAGTAGTTCTACGTTCTATCTCTAAGGTTTTTTTCCTCTTGATGTAGCCTAAAGCAGGGACTGGCGAATAACACTTATATTGAAAGGGGTTGCCAAACTTTCAAAAAACTAGAGTCTCCTGAAATCTCAACATATATTTTTTCATCCAATCTTCATGATACATTCAAGTAATGATCAGTACACCATTCCCACTTGGATGCCCAAGTTTTGTTCTTCTAGGTTGAAGCATTCGTTTGCAGGAACAGTTTGAATTTTTAGGTTTCACTCTGTTTTCTCCTATATTGACAAATGTAGTTCAAACTCTAAATCATACACGGTTTGGGCTAGCTTCTTGAAACTTGACAAAATAAAGTAGTTCTACGTTCTATCCCTACGGTTTGTTTCCTCTTGATGTAGACTTCAGCACAGACTGGCGAATAACACTTACAATGAAAGGCGTTGTTAGGCTGCCAAAAAACTAGAGTCTCCAGAAATCTCAACACATATTTTTTTCCGATCTTAATGATACTTTCAAGTAATGAGCAGTACACCAATCAAACTTGGATGCCCAAGTTTCGTTCTCCTAGGTGGATGCATTCGTTTGCAGTAACAGTTTGAATTTCTAGGTTTCACTCTGTTTTCTCCTATATTGACAGATGCAGCTAGAACTCTAAATCAAACACGGTTTGTGCTAGCTTCTTGAAACTTGACACAATAAAGTAGTTCTACGTTCTATCTCTAAGGTTTGTTTCCTCTTGATGTAGCCTAAAGCAGGGACTGGCGAATAACACTTATATTGAAAGGGGTTGCCAAACTTTCAAAAAACTAGAGTCTCCTGAAATCTCAACATATACTTTTTCATCCAATCTTCATGATACATTCAAGTAATGATCAGTACACCATTCCCACTTGGATGCCCAAGTTTTGTTCTTCTAGGTTGAAGCATTCGTTTGCAGGAACAGGTTGAATTTTTAGGTTTCACTCTGTTTTCTCCTATATTGACAAATGCAGTTAGAACTTTAAATCAAACACGGTTTGTGCTAGCTACTTGAAACATGACACAATAAAGTAGTTCTACGTTCTATCTCTAAGGTTTGTTTCCTCTTGATGTAGCCTTCAGCACAGACTGGCGAATAACACTTACAATGAGAGGCGTTGTTAGGCTGCCAAAAAACTAGAGTCTCCTGAAATATCAACACATATTTTTTTTCTGACCTTAATGATACTTTCACGTAATGAGCAGTACACCAATCAAACTTGGATTCCCAAGTTTCGTTCTCCTAGGTTGATGCATTCGTTTGCAGTAACAGTTTGAATTTCTAGGTTTCACTCTGTTTTCTCCTATATTGACCGATGCAGCTAGAACTCTAAATCAAACACGGTTTGTGCTAGCTTCTTGAAACTTGACACAATAAAGTAGTTCTACGTTCTATCTCTAAGGTTTGTTTCCTCTTGACGTAGCCTAAAGCAGGGACTGGCCAATAACACTTATATTGAAAAGGATTGCCAAACTTTCAAAAAACTAGAGTCTCCTGAAATCTCAACATATATTTTTTCATCCAATCTTCATGATACATTCAAGTAATGATCAGTACACCATTCCCACTTGGATGCCCAAGTTTTGTTCTTCTAGGTTGAATCATTCGTTTGCAGGAACAGTTTGAATATTTAGGTTTCACTCTGTTTTCTCCTATATTGACAAATGTAGTTCAAACTCTAAATCATACACGGTTTGGGCTAGCTTCTTGAAACTTGACACAATAAAGTAGTTCTACGTTCTATCCCTACGGTTTGTTTCCTCTTGATGTAGCCTTCAGCACAGACTGGCGAATAACACTTACAATGAAAGGCGTTGTTAGGCTGCCAAAAAACTAGAGTCTCCTGAAATCTCAACACATATTTTTTTCCGACCTTAATGATACTTTCAAGTAATGAGCAGTACACCAATCAAACTTGGATTCCCAAGTTTCGTTCTCCTAGGTTGATGCATTCGTTTGCAGTAACAGTTTGAATTTCTAGGTTTCACTCTGTTTTCTCCTATATTGACAGATGCAGCTAGAACTCTAAATCAAACACGGTTTGTGCTAGCTTCTTGAAACTTGACACAATAAAGTAGTTCTACATTCTATCTCTAAGGTTTGTTTCCTCTTGATGTAGCCTAAAGCAGGGACTGGCGAATAACACTTATATTGAAAGGGGTTGCCAAACTTTCAAAAAACTAGAGTCTCCTGAAATCTCAACATATATTTTTTCATCCAATCTTCATGATACATTCAAGTAATGATCAGTACACCATTCCCACTTGGATGCCCAAGTTTTGTTCTTCTAGGTTGAAGCATTCGTTTGCAGGAACAGTTTGAATTTTTAGGTTTCACTCTGTTTTCTCCTATATTGACAGATGCAGTTAGAACTTTAAATCAAACACGGTTTGTGCTAGCTACTTGAAACATGACACAATAAAGTAGTTCTACGTTCTATCCCTAAGGTTTGTTTCCTCTTGATGTAGCCTTCAGCACAGACTGGCGAATAACACTTACAATGAGAGGCGTTGTTAGGCTGCCAAAAAACTAGAGTCTCCTGAAATCTCAACACATATTTTTTTTCTGACCTTAATGATACTTTCAAGTAATGAGCAGTACACCAATCAAACTTGGATGCCCAAGTTTCGTTCTCCTAGGTTGATGCATTCGTTTGCAGTAACAGTTTGAATTTCTAGGTTTCACTCTATTTTCTCCTATATTGACAGATGCAGCTAGAACTCTAAATCAAAAACGGTTTGTGCTAGCTTCTTGAAACTTGACACAATAAAGTAGTTCTAGGTTCTATCTCTAAGGTTTGTTTCCTCTTGATGTAGCCTAAAGCAGGGACTGGCGAATAACACTTATATTGAAAGGGATTGCCAAACTTTCAAAAAACTAGAGTCTCCTGAAATCTCAACATATATTTTTTCATCCAATCTTCATGATACATTCAAGTAATGATCAGTACACCATTCCCACTTGGATGCCCAAGTTTTGTTCTTCTAGGTTGAATCATTCGTTTGCCGGAACAGTTTGAATTTTTAGGTTTCACTCTGTTTTCTCCTATATTGACAAATGTAGTTCAAACTCTAAATCATACACGGTTTCGGCTAGCTTCTTGAAACTTGACACAATAATGTAGTTCTACATTCTATCCCTACGGTTTGTTTCCTCTTGATGTAGCCTTCAGCACAGACTGGCGAATAACACTTACAATGAAAGGCGTTGTTAGGCTGCCAAAAAACTAGAGTCTCCTGAAATCTCAACACATATTTTTTTCCGACCTTAATGATACTTTCAAGTAATGAGCAGTACACCAATCTAACTTGGATGCCCAAGTTTCGTTCTCCTAGGTTGATGCATTCGTTTGCAGTAACAGTTTGAATTTCTAGGTTTCACTCTGTTTTCTCCTATATTGACAGATGCAGCTAGAACTCTAAATCAAACACGGTTTGTGCTAGCTTCTTGAAACTTGACACAATAAAGTAGTTCTATGTTCTATCTCTAAGGTTTGTTTCCTCTTGATGTAGCCTAAAGCAGGGACTGGCGAATAACACTTATATTGAAAGGGGTTGCCAAACTTTCAAAAAACTAGAGTCTCCTGAAATCTCAACATATATTTTTTCATCCAATCTTCATGATACATTCAAGTAATGATCAGTACACCATTCCCACTTGGATGCCCAAGTTTTGTTCTTCTAGGTTGAAGCATTCGTTTGCAGGAACAGTTTGAATTTTTAGGTTTCACTCTGTTTTCTCCTATATTGACAGATGCAGTTAGAACTTTAAATCAAACACGGTTTGTGCTAGCTACTTGAAACATGACACAATAAAGTAGTTCTACGTTCTATCTCTAAGGTTTGTTTCCTCTTGATGTAGCTTTCAGCACAGACTGGCGAATAACACTTACAATGAGAGGCGTTGTTAGGCTGCCAGAAAACTAGAGTCTCCTGAAATCTCAACACATATTTTTTTTCCGACCTTAATGATACTTTCAAGTAATGAGCAGTACACCAATCAAACTTGGATGCCCAAGTTTCGTTCTCCTAGGTTGATGCATTCGTTTGCAGTAACAGTTTGAATTTCTAGGTTTCACTCTGTTTTCTCCTATATTGACAGATGCAGCTAGAACTCTAAGTCAAACACGGTTTGTGCTAGCTACTTGAAACATGACACAATAAAGTAGTTCTACGTTCTATCTCTTAGGTTTGTTTTTTCTTGATGTAGCCTAAATCAGGGACTGGCGAATAACACTTATATTGAAAGGGGTTGCCAAACTTCCAAAAAACTAGAGTCTATTGAAATCTCAACATATATTTTTTCATCCAATCTTCATAATATATTCAAGTAATGATCAGTACACCATTCCCACTTGGATGCCCAAGTTTTGTTCTTCTAGGTTGAAGCATTCGTTTGCAGGAACAGTTTGAATTTTTAGGTTTCACTCTGTTTTCTCCTATATTGACAAATGTAGTTCAAACTCTAAATCATACACGGTTTGGGCTAGCTTCTTGAAACTTGACAAAATAAAGTAGTTCTACGTTCTATCTCTAAGGTTTGTTTCCTCTTGATGTAGCCTTCAGCACAGACTGGCGAATAACACTTACAGTGAGAGGCGTTGTTAGGCTGCCAGAAAACTAGAGTCTCCTGAAATCTCAACACATATTTTTTTTCCGACCTTAATGATACTTTCAAGTAATGAGCTGTACACCAATCAAACTTGGATGCCCAAGTTTCGTTCTCCTAGGTTGATGCATTCGTTTGCAGTAACAGTTTGAATTTCTAGGTTTCACTCTGTTTTCTCCTATATTGACAGATGCAGCTAGAACTCTAAATCAAACACGGTTTGTGCTAGCTTCTCGAAACTTGACATAATAAAGTAGTTCTACGTTCTATATCTAAGGTTTGTTTCCTCTTGATGTAGCCTAAAGCACAGACTGGCGAATAACACTTACAACGAAAGGCGTTGTTAAGCTGCCAAAAAACTAGAGTCTCCTGAAATCTCAACACATATTTTTTTCCGACCTTAATGATACTTTCAAGTAATGAGCAGTACACCAATCAAACTTGGATGCCCAAGTTTCGTTCTCCTAGGTTGATGCATTCGTTTGCAGTAACAGTTTGAATTTCTAGGTTTCACTCTGTTTTCTCCTATATTGACAGATGCAGCTAGAACTCTAAATCAAACACGGTTTGTGCTAGCTTGTTGAAACTTGACACAATAAAGTAGTTCTACGTTCTATCTCTAAAGTTTGTCTCCTCTTGATGTAGCCTAAAGCAGGGACTGGCGAATAACACTTATATTGAAAGGGGGTGCCAAACTTTCAAAAAACTAGAGTCTCCTGAAATCTCAACATATATTTTTTCATCCAAACTTCATGATACATTCAAGTAATGATCAGTACACCATTCCCACTTGGATGCCCAAGTTTTGTTCTTCTAAGTGAAGCATTCGTTTGCAGGAACAGTTTGAATTTTTAGGTTTCACTCTGGTTTCTCCTATATTGACAGATGCAGTTAGAACTTTAAATCAAACACGGTTTGTGCTAGCCTCTTGAAACATGACACAATAAAATTGTTCTACGTTCTATCGCTAAGGTTTGTTTCCTCTTGATGTAGCATTAAGCAGAGACTGGCGAATAACACATTCAATGAAAGGCGTTGTTAGGCTGCCAAAAAACTACAGTCTCCTGAAATCTCATCATATATTTTTTCTTCCGACCTTCATGATACACTCAAGTAATGAGCAGTGCACCAATCAAACTTGGATGCCCAAGTTTCGTTCTTCTAGGTTGAAGCATTCGTTTGCAGGAACAGTTTGAATTTTTAGGTTCACTCTGTTTTCTCCTATATTGACAAATGTAGTTCAAACTCTAAATCATACACGGTTTGTGCTAGCTTCTTGAAACTTGACACAATAAAGTAGTTCTACATTCTATCCCTAAGGTTTGTTTCCTCTTGATGTAGCCTTCAGCACAGACAGGCGAATAACACTTACAATGAAAGGCGTTGTTAGGCTGCCAAAAAATTAGAGTCTCCTGAAATCTCAACACATATTTTTTTCCGACCTTAATGATACTTTCAAGTAATGAGCAGTACACCAATCAAACTTGGTTGCCCAAGTTTCGTTCTCCTAGGTTGATGCATTCGCTTGCAGTAACAGTTTGAATTTCTAGGTTTCACTCTCTTTTCTCCTATATTGACAGATGCAGCTAGAACTCTAAATCAAACACGGTTTGCGCTAGCTTCTTGAAACTTGACACAATAAAGTAGTTCTACGTTCTATCTCTAAGGTTTGTTTCCTCTTGATGTAGCCTAGCAGGGACTGGCGAATAACACTTATATTGAAAGGGGTTGCCAAACTTCCAAAAAACTAGAGTCTCCTGAAATCTCAACATATATTTTTTCATTAAATCTTCATGATACATTCAAGTAATGATCAGTACACCATTCCCACTTGGATGCCCAACTTTTGTTCTTCTAGGTTGAAGCATTCGTTTGCAGGAACAGTTTGAATTTTTAGGTCTCACTCTGTTTTCTCCTATATTGACAGATGCAGTTAGAACTTTAAATCAAACACGGTTTGTGCTAGCTACTTGAAACATGACACAATAAAGTAGTTCTACGTTCTATCTCTAATATTTGTTTCCTCTTGATGTAGCCTTCAGCACAAACTGGCGAATAACACTTACAATGAGAGGCGTTGTTAGGCTGCCAAAAAATTAGAGTCTCCTGAAATCTCAACACATATTTTTTTCCGACCTTAATGATACTTTCAAGTAATGAGCAGTACACCAATCAAACTTGGATGCCCAAATTTCGTTCTCCTAGGTTGATGCATTCGTTTGCAGTAACAGTTTGAATTTCTAGGTTTCACTCTGTTTTCTCCTATATTGACAGATGCAGCTAGAACTCTAAATCAAACACGGTTTGTGCTAGCTTCTTGAAACTTGACACAATAAAGTAGTTCTACGTTCTATCTCTAAGGTTTTTTTCCTCTTGATGTAGCCTAAAGCAGGGACTGGCGAATAACACTTATATTGAAAGGGGTTGCCAAACTTTCAAAAAACTAGAGTCTCCTGAAATCTCAACACATATTTTTTTTCCGACCTTAATGATACTTTCAAGTAATGAGCTGTACACCAATCAAACTTGGATGCCCAAGTTTCGTTCTCCTAGGTTGATGCATTCGTTTGCAGTAACAGTTTGAATTTCTAGGTTTCACTCTGTTTTCTCGTATATTGACAGATGCAGCTAGAACTCTAAATCAAACACGGTTTGTGCTAGCTTCTCGAAACTTGACACAATAAAGTAGTTCTACGTTCTAAATCTAAGGTTTGTTTCCTCTTGATGTAGCCTTCAGCACAGACTGGCGAATAACACTTACAATGAGAGGCGTTGTTAGGCTGCCAAAAAACAAGACTCTCCTGAATTCTCAACACATTTTTTTTTCCGACCTTAATGATACTTTCAAGTAATGAGCAGTACACCAATCAAACTTGGATGCCCAAGTTTCGTTCTCCTAGGTTGATGCATTCGTTTGCAGTAACAGTTTGAATTTCTAGGTTTCACTCTGTTTTCTCCTATATTGACAGATGCAGCTAGAACTCTAAATCAAACACGGTTTGTGCTAGCTTCTCGAAACTTGACACAATAAAGTAGTTCTACGTTCTATATCTAAGGTTTGTTTCCTCTTGATGTAGCCTAAAGCAGGGACTGGCGAATAACAGTTATATTGAAAGGGGTTGCCAAACTTTCAAAAAACTAGAGTCTCCTGAAATCTCAACATATATTTTTTCATCCAATCTTCATGATACATTCAAGTAATGATCAGTACACCATTCCCACTTGGATGCCCAAGTTTTGTTCTTCTAGGTTGAAGCATTCGTTTTCAGGAACAGTTTGAATTTTTAGGTTTCACTCTGTTTTCTCACATATTGACAAATGTAGTTCAAACTCTAAGTCATACACGGTTTGGGCTAGCTTCTTGAAACTTGACACAATAAAGTAGTTCTACGTTCTATCCCTACGGTTTGTTTCCTCTTGATGTAGCCTTCAGCACAGACTGGCGAATAACACAATGAAAGGCGTTGTTAGGCTGCCAAAAAACTAGAGTCTCTTGAAATCTCAACACATATTTCTTTCCGACCTTAATGATACTTTCAAGTAATGAGCAGTACACCAATCAAACTTGGATGCCCAAGTTGAGTTCTCCTAGGTTGATGCATTCGTTTGCAGTAACAGTTTGAATTTCTAGGTTTCACTCTGTTTTCTCCTATATTGACAGATGCAGCTAGAACTCTAAATCAAACACGGTTTGTGCCAGCATCTTGAAATTTGACACAATAAAGTAGTTCTACGTTCTATCTCTAAGGTTTGTTTCCTCTTGATGTAGCCTAAAGCAGGGACTGGCGAATAACACTTATATTGAAAGGGGTTGCCAAACTTTCAAAAAACTAGAGTCTCCTGAAATCTCAACATATATTTTTTCATCCAATCTTCATGATACATTCAAGTAATGATCAGTACTCCATTCCCACTTGGATGCCCAAGTTTTGTTCTTCTAGGTTGAAGCATTCGTTTGCAGGAACAGTTTGAATTTTTAGGTTTCACTCTGTTTTCTCCTATATTGACAGATGCAGTTAGAACTTTAAATCAAACACGGTTTGTGCTAGCTACTTGAAACATGACACAATAAAGTAGTTCTACGTTCTATCTCTAAGGTTTGTTTCCTCTTGATGTAGCTTTCAGCACAGACTGGCGAATAACACTTACAACGAAAGGCGTTGTTAAGCTGCCAAAAAACTAGAGTCTCCTGAAATCTCAACATATATTTTTTCATCCAAACTTCATGATACATTCAAGTAATGATCAGTACACCATTCCCACTTGGATGCCCAAGTTTTGTTCTTCTAAGTGAAACATTCGTTTGCAGGAACAGTTTGAATTTTTAGGTTTCACTCTGGTTTCTCCTATATTGACAGATGCAGTTAGAACTTTAAATCAAACACGGTTTGTGCTAGCCTCTTGAAACATGACACAATAAAATAGTTCTACGTTCTATCGCTAAGGTTTGTTTCCTCTTGATGTAGCATTAAGCAGAGACTGGCGAATAACACATTCAATGAAAGGCGTTGTTAGGCTGCCAAAAAACTACAGTCTCCTGAAATCTCATCATATATTTTTTCTTCCGACCTTCATGATACACTCAAGTAATGAGCAGTGCACCAATCAAACTTGGATGCCCAAGTTTCGTTCTTCTAGCTTGAAGCATTCGTTTGCAGGAACAGTTTGAATTTTTAGGTTCACTCTGTTTTCTCCTATATTGACAAATGTAGTTCAAACTCTAAATCATACACGGTTTGTGCTAGCTTCTTGAAACTTGACACAATAAACTAGTTCTACATTCTATCCCTAAGGTTTGTTTCCTCTTGATGTAGCCTTCAGCACAGACAGGCGAATAACACTTACAATGAAAGGCGTTGTTAGGCTGCCAAAAAATTAGAGTCTCCTGAAATCTCAACACATATTTTTTTCCGACCTTAATGATACTTTCAAGTAATGAGCAGTACACCAATCAAACTTGGTTGCCCAAGTTTCGTTCTCCTAGGTTGATGCATTCGCTTGCAGTAAGAGTTTGAATTTCTAGGTTTCACTCTCTTTTCTCCTATATTGACAGATGCAGCTAGAACTCTAAATCAAACACGGTTTGTGCTAGCTTCTTGAAACTTGACACAATAAAGTAGTTCTACGTTCTATCTCTAAGGTTTGTTTCCTCTTGATGTAGCCTAGCAGGGACTGGCGAATAACACTTATATTAAAAGGGGTTGCCAAACTTCCAAAAAACTAGAGTCTCCTGAAATCTCAACATATATTTTTTCATTAAATCTTCATGATACATTCAAGTAATGATCAGTACACCATTCCCACTTGGATGCCCAACTTTTGTTCTTCTAGGTTGAAGCATTCGTTTGCAGGAACAGTTTGAATTTTTAGGTCTCACTCTGTTTTCTCCTATATTGACAGATGCAGTTAGAACTTTAAATCAAACACGGTTTGTGCTAGCTACTTGAAACATGACACAATAAAGTAGTTCTACGTTCTATCTCTAATATTTGTTTCCTCTTGATGTAGCCTTCAGCACAAACTGGCGAATAACACTTACAATGAGAGGCGTTGTTAGGCTGCCAAAAAACTACAGTCTCCTGAAATCTCAACACATATTTTTTTCCGACCTTAATGATACTTTCAAGTAATGAGCAGTACACCAATCAAACTTGGATGCCCAAATTTCGTTCTCCTAGGTTGATGCATTCGTTTGCAGTAACAGTTTGAATTTCTAGGTTTCACTCTGTTTTCTCCTATATTGACAGATGCAGCTAGAACTCTAAATCAAACACGGTTTGTGCTAGCTTCTTGAAACTTGACACAATAAAGTAGTTCTAGGTTCTATCTCTAAGGTTTTTTTCCTCTTGATGTAGCCTAAAGCAGGGACTGGCGAATAACACTTATATTGAAAGGGTTTGCCAAACTTTCAAAAAACTAGAGTCTCCTGAAATATCAACATATATTTTTTCATCCAATCTTCATGATACATTCAAGTAATGATCAGTACACCATTCCCACTTGGATGCCCAAGTTTTGTTCTTCTAGGTTGAAGCATTCGTTTGCAGGAACAGTTTGAATTTTTAGGTTTCACTCTGTTTTCTCCTATATTGACAGATGCAGTTAGAACTTTAAATCAAACACGGTTTGTGCTAGCTACTTGAAACATGACACAATAAAGTAGTTCTAAGTTCTATCTCTAAGGTTTGTTTCCTCTTGATGTAGCCTTCAGCACAGACTGGCGAATAACACCTACAGTGAGAGGCGTTGTTAGGCTGCCAGAAAACTAGAGTCTCCTGAAATCTCAACACATATTTTTTTTCCGACCTTAATGATACTTTCAAGTAATGAGCTGTACACCAATCAAACTTGGATGCCCAAGTTTCGTTCTCCTAGGTTGATGCATTCGTTTGCAGTAACAGTTTGAATTTCTAGGTTTCACTCTGTTTTCTCCTATATTGACAGATGCAGCTAGAACTCTAAATCAAACACGGTTTGTGCTAGCTTCTTGAAACTTGACACAATAAAGTAGTTCTACGTTCTATCCCTACGGTTTGTTTCCTCTTGATGTAGCCTTCAGCACAGACTGGCGAATAACACAATGAAAGGCGTTGTTAGGCTGCCAAAAAACTAGAGTCTCTTGAAATCTCAACACATATTTCTTTCCGACCTTAATGATACTTTCAAGTAATGAGCAGTACACCAATCAAACTTGGATGCCCAAGTTGAGTTCTCCTAGGTTGATGCATTCGTTTGCAGTAACAGTTTGAATTTCTAGGTTTCACTCTGTTTTCTCCTATATTGACAGATGCAGCTAGAACTCTAAATCAAACACGGTTTGTGCCAGCATCTTGAAATTTGACACAATAAAGTAGTTCTACGTTCTATCTCTAAGGTTTGTTTCCTCTTGATGTAGCCTAAAGCAGGGACTGGCGACTAACACTTATATTGAAAGGGGTTGCCAAACGTTCAAAAAACTAGAGTCTCCTGAAATGTCAACATATATTTTTTCATCCAATCTTCATGATACATTCAAGTAATGATTAGTACTCCATTCCCACTTGGATGCCCAAGTTTTGTTCTTCTAGGTTGAAGCATTCGTTTGCAGGAACAGTTTGAATTTTTAGGTTTCACTCTGTTTTCTCCTATATTGACAGATGCAGTTAGAACTTTAAATCAAACACGGTTTGTGCTAGCTACTTGAAACATGAAACAATAAAGTAGTTCTACGTTCTATCCCTAAGGTTTGTTTCCTCTTGATGTAGCCTTAATCAGAGACTGGCGAATAACACATTCAATGAAAGGCGTTGTTAGGCTGCCAAAAAACTACAGTCTCCTGAAATCTCATCATACATTTTTTCTTCCGAACTTCATGATACTTTCAAGTAATGAGCAGTGCACCAATCAAACTTGGATCCCCAAGTTTCGTTCTCCTAGGTTGAAGCATTCGTTTGCAGGAACAGTTTGAATTTTTAGGTTTCACTCTGTTTTCTCCTATATTGACAGATGCAGCTAGAACTCTAATTCATACACGGTTTGGGCTAGCTTCTTGAAACTTGACACAATAAAGTAGTTCTACATTCTATCCCTAAGGTTTGTTTCCTCTTGATGTAGCCTTCAGCACAGACTGGCGAATAACACTTACAATGAGAGGCGTTGTTAGGCTGCCAAAAAACTAGAGTCTCCTGAAATCTCAACACATATTTTTTTTCCGACCTTAATGATACTTTCAAGTAATGAGCAGTACACCAATCAAACTTGGATGCCCAAGTTTCGTTCTCCTAGGTTGATGCATTCGTTTGCAGTAACAGTTTGAATTTCTATGTTTCACTCTGTTTTCTCCTATATTGACAGATGCAGCTAGAACTCTAAATCAAACACGGTTTGTGCTAGCTCGTCGAAACTTGACACAATAAAGTAGTTCTACGTTATATATCTAAGGTTTGTTTCCTCTTGATGTAGCCTAAAGCAGGGACTGGCGAATAACACTTATATTGAAAGGGGTTGCCAAACTTTCAAAAAACTAGAGTCTCCTGAAATCTCAACATATGTTTTTTCATCCATACTTCATGATACATTCAAGGAATGATCAGTACACCATTCCCACTTGGATGCCCAAGTTTTGTTCTTCTAGGTTGAAGCATTCGTTTGCAGGAACAGTTTGAATTTTTAGGTTTCACTATGTTTTCTCCTATATTGACAAATGTAGTTCAAACTCTAAATCATACACGGTTTGGGCCAGCTTCTTGAAACTTGACAAAATAAAGTAGTTTTACGTTCTATCCCTACGGTTTGTTTCCTCTTGATGTAGCCTTCAGCACAGACTGGCGAATAACACTTACAATGAAAGGCGTTGTTAGGCTGCCAAAAAACTAGAGTCTCCTGAAATCTCAACACATATTTTTTTCCGACCTTAATGATACTTTCAAGTAATGAGCAGTACACCAATCAAACTTGGATGCCCAAGTTTCGTTCTCCTAGGTTGATGCATTCGTTTGCAGTAACAGTTTGAATTTCTAGGTTTCACTCTGTTTTCTCCTATATTGACAGATGCAGCTAGAACTCTAAATCAAACACGGTTTGTGCTAGCTTCTTGAAACTTGACACAATAAAGTAGTTCTACGTTCTATCTCTAAGGTTTGTTTCCTCTTGATGTAGCCTAAAGCAGGGACTGGCGAATAACACTTATATTGAAAGGGGTTGCCAAACCTTCAAAAAACTAGAGTCTCCTGAAATCTCAACATATATTTTTTCATCCAATCTTCATGATACATTCAAGTAATGATCAGTACACCATTCCCACTTGGATGCCCAAGTTTTGTTCTTCTAGGTTGAAGCATTCGTTTGCAGGAACAGTTTGAATTTTTAGGTTTCACTCTTTTTTCTCCTATATTGACAGATGCAGTTAGAACTTTAAATCAAACACGGTTTGTGCTAGCTACTTGAAACATGACACAATGAAGTAGTTCTACGTTCTATCTCTAAGGTTTGTTTCCTCTTGATGTAGCCTTCAGCACAGACTGGCGAATAACACTTACAATGAGCGGCCTTGTTATGCTGCCAAAAAACTAGAGTCCCCTGAAATCTCAACACATATTTTTTTTCCGACCTTAATGATACTTTCAAGTAATGAGCAGTACACCAATCAAACTTGGATGCCCAAGTTTCGTTCTCCTAGGTTGATGCATTCGTTTGCAGTAACAGTTTGAATTTCTAGGTTTCACTTTTTTCTCCTATATGGACAGATGCAGCTAGAACTCTAAATCAAACATGGTTTGTGCTAGCTTCTTGAAACTTGACACAATAAAGTAGGTCTACGTTCTATCACTAAGGTTTGTTTCCTCTTGATGTAGCCTAAAGCAGGGACTGGCGAATAACACTTATATTGAAAGGGGTTGCCAAACTTTCAAAAAACTAGAGTCTCCTGAAATCTCAACATATATTTTTTCATCCAATCTTCATGATACATTCAAGTAATGATAAGTACACCATTCCCACTTGGATGCCCAAGTTTTGTTCTTCTACGTTGAAGCATTCGTTTGCAGGAACAGTTTGAATTTTTAGGTTTCACTCTGGTTTCTCCTATATTGACAGATGCAGTTAGAACTTTAAATCAAACACGGTTTGTGCTAGCTACTTGAAACATGACACAATAAAGTAGTTCTACGTTCTATCCCTAAGGTTTGTTTCCTCTTGATGTAGCCTTAAGCAGAGACTGGCGAATAACACATTCAATGAAAGGCGTTTTTAGGCTGCCAAAAAACTACAGTCTCCTGAAATCTCATCATATATTTTTTCTTCCTAACTTCATGATACTTTCAAGTAATGAGCAGTGCACCAATCAAACTTGGATCCCCAAGTTTTGTTCTCCTAGGTTGAAGCATTCGTTTGCAGGAACAGTTTGAATTTTTAGGTTTCACTCTGTTTTCTAATATATTGACAGATGCAGCTAGAACTCTAAATCATACACGGTTTGGGCTAGCTTCTTGAAACTTGACACAATAAAGTAGTTCTACATTCTATCCCTAAGGTTTGTTTCCTCTTGATGTAGCCTTCAGCACAGACTGGCGAATAACACTTACAATGAGAGGCGTTGTTAGGCTGCCAAAAAACTAGAGTCTCCTGAAATCTCAACACATATTTTTTTTCCGACCTTAATGATACTTTCAAGTAATGAGCAGTACACCAATCAAACTTGGATGCCCAAGTTTCGTTCTCCTAGTTTGATGCATTCGTTTGCAGTAACAGTTTGAATTTCTAGGTTTCACTCTGTTTTCTCCTATATTGACAGATGCAGCTAGAACTCTAAATCAAACACGGTTTGTGCTAGCTTGTCGAAACTTGACACAATAAAGTAGTTCTACGTTATATATCTAAGGTTTGTTTCCTCTTGATGTAGCCTAAAGAAGGGACTGGCGAATAACACTTATATTGAAAGGGGTTGCCAAACTTTCAAAAAACTAGAGTCTCCTGAAATCTCAACATATATTTTTTCATCCAATCT
Organism: Callospermophilus lateralis; assembly: GCF_048772815.1. Classification (NCBI taxonomy): domain Eukaryota; kingdom Metazoa; phylum Chordata; class Mammalia; order Rodentia; family Sciuridae; genus Callospermophilus; species Callospermophilus lateralis. Next base: position 160,147,701 of record NC_135305.1, on the reverse strand, counting down.
TCATGATACATTCAAGGAATGATCAGTACACCATTCCCACTTGGATGCGCAAGTTTTGTTCTTCTAGGTTGAAGCATTCGTTTGCAGGAACAGTTTGAATTTTTAGGATTCACTCTGTTTTCTCCTATATTGACAAATGTAGTTCAAACTCTAAATCATACACGGTTTGGGCTAGAATCTTGAAACTTGACAAAATAAAGTAGTTCTATGTTCTATCCCTACGGTTTGTTTCCTCTTGATGTAGCCTTCAGCACAGACTGGCGAATAACACTTACAATGAAAGGCGTTGTTAGGCTGCCAAAAAACTAGAGTCTCCTGAAATCTCAACACATATTTTTTTCCGACCTTAATGATACTTTCAAGTAATGAGCAGTACACCAATCAAACTTGGATGCCCAAGTTTCCTTCTCCTAGGTTGATGCATTCGTTTGCAGTAACAGTTTGAATTTCTAGGTTTCACTCTGTTTTCTCCTATATTGACAGATGCAGCTAGAACTCTAAATCAAACACGGTTTGTGCTAGCTTCTTGAAACTTGACACAATAAACTAGTTCTACGTTCTATATCTAAGGTTTGTTTCCTCTTGATGTAGTTTAAAACAGGGACTGGCGAATAACACTTATATTGAAAGGGGTTGCCAAACTTTCAAAAAACTAGAGTCTCCTGAAATCTCAACATATATTTTTTCATCCAATCTTCATGATACATTCAAGTAATGATCAGTACACCATTCCCACTTAGATGCCCAAGTTTTGTTCTTCTAGGTTGAAGCATTTGTTTGCAGGAACAGTTTGAATTTTTAGGTTTCACTCTGTTTTCTCCTATATTGACAGATGCAGTTAGAACTTTAAATCAAACACGGTTTGTGCTAGCTACTTGAAACATGACACAATAAAGTAGTTCTACGTTCTATCTCTAAGGTTTGTTTCCTCTTGATGTAGCCTTCAGCACAGACTGGCGAATAACACTTACAATGAGAGGCGTTGTTAGGCTGCCAGAAAACTAGAGTCTCCTGAAATCTCAACACATATTTTTTTTTCGACCTGAATGATACTTTCAAGTAATGAGCAGTACACCAATCAAACTTGGATGCCCAAGTTTCGTTCTCCTAGGTTGAGTCATTCGTTTGCAGTAACAGTTTGAATTTCTAGGTTTCACTCTGTTTTCTTCTATATTGACAGATGCAGCTAGAACACTAAATCAAACACTGTTTGTGCTAGCTTGTCGAAACTTGACACAATAAAGTAGTTCTACGTTATATATCTAAGGTTTGTTTCCTCTTGATGTAGCCTAAAGCAGGGACTGGCGAATAACACTTATATTGAAAGGGGTTGCCAAACTTTCAAAAAACTAGAGTCTCCTGAAATCTCAACATATATTTTTTCATCCAATCTTCATGATACATTCAAGGAATGATCAGTACACCATTCCCACTTGGATGCGCAAGTTTTGTTCTTCTAGGTTGAAGCATTCGTTTGCAGGAACAGTTTGAATTTTTAGGTTTCACTCTGTTTTCTCCTATATTGACAGATGCAGTAAGAACTTTAAATCAAACACGGTTTGTGCTAGCTACTTGAAACATGACACAGTAAAGTAGTTCTACGTTCTATCCCTAAGGTTTGTTTTCTCTTGATGTAGCCTTAAGCAGAGACTGGCGAATAACACATTCAATGAAAGGCGTTGTTAGGCTGCCAAAAAACTACAGTCTCCTGAAATCTCATCATATATTTTTTCTTCCGACCTTCATGATACTTTCAAGTAATGAGCAGTGAACCAATCAAACTTGGATGCCCAAGTTTCGTTCTCCTAGGTTGAAGCATTCGTTTGCAGGAACAGTTTGAATTTTTAGGTTTCACTCTGTTTTGTCCTATATTGACAGATGCAGTTCGAACTCTAAATCAAACACGGTTTGCGCTAGCTTCTTGAAATTTGCCAAAATACTGTAGTTCTACGTTCTATCTCTAAGGTTTGTTTCCTCTTGATGTAGCCTAATGCAGGGACTGGCGAATAACACTTTTATTGAAAGGGGTTGCCAAACTTCCAAAAACTAGAGTCTTCTGAAATCTCAACATATATTTTTTCATCCAATCTTCATAATAATTTCAAGTAATGATCAGTACACCAATCGCACTTGGATGCTCAAGTTTCATTCTCCTACGTTGACGCATTCATTTGCAGTAACAGTTTGAATTTTTAGGTTTCACTCTGTTTTCTCCTATATTGACAGATGCAGTTAGAACTTTAAATCAAACACGGTTTGTGCTAGCTACTTGAAACATGACACAATAAAGTAGTTCTACGTTCTATCTCTAAGGTTTGTTTCCTCTTGATGTAGCCTTCAGCACAGACTGGCGAATAACACTTACAATGAGAGTCATTGTTAGGCTGCCAAAAAACTAGAGTCTCCTGAAATCTCAACACATATTTTTTTTCCGACCTTAATGATACTTTCAAGTAATGAGCAGTACACCAATCAAACTTGGATGCCCAAGTTTCGTTCTCCTAGGTTGATGCATTCGTTTGCAGTAACAGTTTGAATTTCTAGGTTTCACTCTGTTTTCTCCTATATTGACAGATGCAGCTAGAACTCTAAATCAAACACGGTTTGTGCTAGGTTCTCGAAACTTGACACAATAAAGTAGTTCTACGTTCTATCTCTAAGGATTGTTTCCTGTTGATGTAGCCTAAAGCAGGGACTGGCGAATAACACTTACAATGAGAGGCGTTGTTAGGCTGCCAATAAACTAGAGTCTCCTGAAATCTCAACACATATTTTTTTCCGACCTTAATGATACTTTCAAGTAATGAGCAGTACACCAATCAAACTTGGATGCCCAAGTTTCGTTCTCCTAGGTTGAAGCATTCGTTTGCAGGAACAGTTTGAATTTTTAGGTTTCACTCTGTTTTGTCCTATATTGACAGATGCAGCTAGAACTCTAAATCAAACACGGTTTGTGCTAGCTTCTTGAAACTTGACACAATAAAGTAGTTGTACGTTCTATCTCTAAGGTTTGTTTCCTCTTGATGTAGCCTAAAGCAGGGACTGGCGAATAACACTTATATTGAAAGGGGTTGCCAAACTTTCAAAAAACTAGAGTCTCCTGAAATCTCAACATATATTTTTTCATTCAATCTTCTTGATACTTTCAAGTAATGATCAGTACACCATTCCCACTTGGATGCCCAAGTTTTGTTCTTCTAGGTTGAAGCATTCGTTTGCAGGAACAGTTTGAATTTTTAGGTTTCACTCTGGTTTCTCCTGTATTGACAAATGTAGTTCAAACTCTAAATCAAACACGGTTTGTGCTAGCTTCTTGAAACTTGACACAATAAAGTAGTTCTACGTTCTATCTCTAAGGTTTGTTTCCTCTTGATGTAGCCTATGGCAGGGACTGGCGAATAACACTTATATTGAAAGGGGTTGCCAAACTTTCAAAAAACTAGAGTCTCCTGAAATCTCAACATATATTTTTTCATCCAATCTTCATGATACACTCAAGTAATGATCAGTACACCATTCCCACTTGGATGCCCAAGTTATGTTCTTCTAGGTTGAAGCATTCGTTTGCAGGAACAGTTTGAATTTTTAGGTTTCACTCTGGTTTCTCCTATATTGACAGATGCAGTTAGAACTTTAAATCAAACACGGTTTGTGCTAGCTACTTGAAACATGACACAATAAAGTAGTTCTACCTTCTATCCCTAAGGTTTGTTTCCTCTTGATGTAGCCTTAAGCAGAGACTGGCGAATAACACATTCAATGAAAGGCGTTGTTAGGCTGCCAAAAAACTACAGTCTCCTGAAATCTCATCATATATTTTTTCTTCCGACCTTAATGATACTTTCAAGTAATGAGCAGTGCACCAATCAAACTTCGATGCCCAAGTTTCGTTCTCCTAGGTTGATGCATTCGTTTGCAGAAACAGTTTGAATTTCTAGGTTTCACTCTGTTTTCTCCTTTATTGACAGATGCAGCTAGAACTCTAAATCAAACACGGTTTGTGCTAGCTTCTCGAAACTTGACACAATAAAGTAGTTCTACGTTCTATCTCTAAGGTTTGTTTCCTCTTGATGTAGCCTAAAGCAGTTACTGGCGAATAACACTTATATTGAAAGGGGTTGCCAAACTTTCCAAAAACTAGCGTCTCCTGAAATCGCAACATATATTTTTTCATCCAATCTTCATGATACTTTCAAGTAATGATCAGTACACCATTCCCACTTGGATGCCCAAGTTTTGTTCTTCTAGGTTGAAGCATTCGTTTGCAGGAACAGTTTGAATTTTTAGGTTTCACTCTGTTTTCTCCTATATTGACAAATTTAGTTCAAACTCTAAATCATACACGGTTTGGGCTAGCTTCTTGAAACTTGACACAATAAAGTAGTTCTACATTCTATCCCTAAGGTTTGTTTCCTCTTGATGTAGCCTTCAGCACAGACTGGCGAATAAAACTTACAATGAAAGGCGTTGTTAGGCTGCCAAAAAACAAGAGTCTCCTGAAATCTCAACACATATTTTTTTCCGACCTTAATGATACTTTCAAGTAATGAGCAGTACACCAATCAAACTTGGATGCCCAAGATTCGTTCTCCTAGGTTGATGCATTCGTTTGCAGTAACAGTTTGAATTTCTAGGTTTCACTCTGTTTTCTCCTATATTGCAGATGCAGCTAGAACTCTAAATCAAACACGGTTTGTGCTAGCTTCTTGAAACTTGACACAATAAAGTATTTCTACATTCTATCTCTAAGGTTTGTTTCCTCTTGATGTAGCCTAAAGCAGGGACTGGCGAATAACACTTATATTGAAAGGGGTTGCCAAACTTTCAAAAAACTAGAGCCTCCTGAAATCTCAACATATGTTTTTTCATCCAATCTTCATGATACACTCAAGTAATGATCAGTACACCATTCCCACTTGGATGCCCAAGTTTTGTTCTTCTAAGTTGAAGCATTCGTTTGCAGGAACAGTTTGAATTTTTAGGTTTCACTCTGGTTTCTCCTATATTGACAGATGCAGTTAGAACTTTAAATCAAACACGGTTTGTGCTAGCTACTTGAAACATGACACAATAAAGTAGTTCTACGTTCTATCTCTAAGGATTGTTTCCTCTTGATGTAGCCTAAAGCAGGGACTGGCGAATAACACTTACAATGAGAGGCGTTGTTAGGCTGCCAATAAACTAGAGTCTCCTGAAATCTCAACACATATTTTTTTCCGACCTTAATGATACTTTCAAGTAATGAGCAGTACACCAATCAAACTTGGATGCCCAAGTTTCGTTATCCTAGGTTGATGCATTCGTTAGCAGTAACAGTTTGAATTTCTAGATTTCACTCTGTTTTCTCCTATATTGACAGATGCAGTTAGAACTCTAAATCAAACACGGTTTGTGCTAGCTTCTTGAAACTTGACACAATAAAGTAGTTCTACGTTCTGTCTCTAAGGTTTGTTTCCTCTTGATGTAGCCTAAAGCAGGGACTGGCGAATAACACTTATATTGAAAGGGGTTGCCAAACTTTCAAATAACTAGAGTCTCCTGAAATCTCAACATATATTTTTTCATCCAATCTTCATGATACATTCAAGTAATGATCAGTACACCATTCCCACTTGGATGCCCAAGTTTTGTTCTTCTAGGTTGAAGCATTCATTTGCAGGAACAGTTTGAATTTTTAGGTTTCACTCTGGTTTCTCCTATATTGACAGATGCAGTTAGAACTTTAAATCAAACACGGTTTGTGCTAGCTACTTGAAACATGACACAATAAAGTTGTTCTACGTTCTATCCCTAAGGTTTGTTTCCTCTTGATGTAGCCTTAAGCAGAGACTGGCGAATAACACATTCAATGAAAGGCGTTGTTAGGCTGCCAAAAAACTACAGTCTCCTAAATCTCATCATATATTTTTTCTTCCGACCTTCATGATACTTTCAAGTAATGAGCAGTGCACCAATCAAACTTGGATGCCCAAGTTTCGTTCTCCTAGGTTGAAGCATTCGTTTGCAGGAACAGTTTGAATTTTTAGGTTTCACACTGTTTTGTCCTATATTGACAGATGCAGTTCGAACTCTAAATCAAACACGGTTTGTGCTAGCTTCTTGAAACTTGACAAAATACTGTAGTTCTACGTTCTATCTCTAAGGTTTGTATCCTCTTGATGTAGCCTAATGCAGTGACTGGCGAATGACACTTTTATTGAAAGGGGTTGCCAAATTTCCAAAAACTAGAGTCTTCTGAAATCTCAACATATATTTTTTCATCCAATCTTCATGATACTTTCAAGTAATGATCAGTACACCAATCCCACTTGGATGCTCAAGTTTCATTCTCCTACGTTGAAGCATTCGTTTGCAGTAACAGTTTGAATTTTTAGGCTTCACTCTGTTTTCTCCTATATTGACAAATGTAGTTCAAACTCTAAATCATACACGGTTTGGGCTAGCTTCTTGAAACTTGACACAATAAAGTAGTTCTACATTCTATCCCTAAGGTTTGTTTTCTCTCGATGTAGCCTTCAGCACAGACTGGCGAATAACACTTACAATGAAAGGCGTTGTTAGGCTGCCAAAAAACTAGAGTCTCCTGAAATCTCAACACATATTTTTTTCCGACCTTAATGATACTTTCAAGTAATGAGCAGTACACCAATCAAACTTGGATGCCCAAGTTTCGTTCTCCTAGGTTGATGCATTCGTTTGCAGTAACAGTTTGAATTTCTACGTTTCACTCTGTTTTCTCCTATATAGACAGATGCAGTTAGAACTCTAAATCAAACACGGTTTGTGCTAGCTTCTTGAAACTTGACACAATAAAGTAGTTCTACGTTCTATCTCTAAGGTTTGTTTCCTCTTGATGTAGCCTAAAGCAGGGACTGGCGAATAACACTTATATTGAAAGGGATTGCCAAACTTTCAAAAAACTAGAGTCTCTTGATATGTCAACATATATTTTTTCATCCAATCTTCATGATACATTCAAGTAATGATCAGTACACCATTCCCACTTGGATGCCCAAGTTTTGTTCTTCTAGGTTGAAGCATTCGTTTGCAGGAACAGTTTGAATTTTTAGGTTTCACTCTGTTTTCTCCTATATTGACAGATGCAGTTAGAACTTTAAATCAAACACGGTTTGTGCTAGCTCCTTGAAACATGACACAATAAAGTAGTTCTACGTTTTATCTCTAAGGTTTGCTTCCTCTTGATGTAGCCTTCATCACAGACTGGCGAATAACACTTACAATGAGAGGCGTTGTTAGGCTGCCAAAAAACTAGAGTCTCCTGAAATCTCAACACATATTTTTTTCTGACCTTAATGATACTTTCAAGTAATGAGCAGTACACCAATCAAACTTGGATGCCCAAGTTTCGTTCTCCTAGGTTGATGCATTCGTTTGCAGTAACAGTTTGAATTTCTAGGTTTCACTCTGTTTTCTCCTATATTGACAGATTCAGCTAGAACTCTAAATCAAACACGGTTTGTGCTAGCTTCTTGAAACTTGACACAATAAAGTAGTTCTACGTTCTATCTCTAAGGTTTGTTTCCTCTTGATGTAGCCTAAAGCAGGGACTGGCGAATAACACTTTTATTGAAAGGGGTTGCCAAACTTCCAAAAACTAGAGTCTTCTGAAATCTCAACATATATTTTTTCATCCAATCTTCATGATACTTTCAAGTAATGAGCAGTGCACCAATCAAACTTGGATGCCCAAGTTTCGTTCTCCTAGGTTGAAGCATTCGTTTGCAGGAACAGTTTGAATTTTTAGGTTTCACTCTGGTTTCTCCTATATTGACAGATGTAGTTCAAACTCTAAATCATTCACGGTTTGGGCTAGCTTCTTGAAACTTGACACAATAAAGTAGTTCTACATTCTATCGCTAAGGTTTGTTTCCTCTTGATGTAGCTTTCAGCACAGACTGGCGAATAACATTTACAATGAGAGGCGTTGTTAGGCTGACAAAAAACTAGAGTCTACTGAAATCTCAACACATATTTTTTTCCGACCTTAATGATACTTTCAAGTAATGAGCAGTACACCAATCAAACTTGGATGCCCAAGTTTCGTTCTCCTAGGTTGATGCATTCGTTTGCAGTAACAGTTTGAATTTCTACGTTTCACTCTGTTTTCTCCTATATTGACAGATGCAGTTAGAACTCTAAATCAAACACGGTTTGTGCTAGGTTCTCGAAGCTTGAGACAATAAAGTAGTTCTACGTTCTATATCTAAGGTTTGTTTCCTCATGAAGTAGCCTAAAGCAGGGACTGGCGAATAACACTTATATTGAAAGGGGTTGCCAAACTTTCAAAAAACTAGAGTCTCCTGAAATCTCAACTTATATTTTTTCATCCAATCTTCATGATACTTTCAAGTAATGATCAGTACACCATTCCCACTTGGATGCCCAAGTTTTGTTCTTCTAGGTTGAAGCATTCGTTTGCAGGAACAGTTTGAATTTTTAGGTTTTACTCTGTTTTCTCCTATATTGACAAATGTAGTTCAAACTCTAAATCATACACGGTTTGGGCTAGCTTCTTGAAACTTGACACCATAAAGTAGTTCTACATTTTATCCCTAAGGTTTGTTTCCTCTTGATGTAGCCTTCAGCACAGACTGGCGAATAACACTTACAATGAAAGGCGTTGTTAGGCTGCCAAAAAACTAGAGTCTCCTGAAATCTCAACACATAATTTTTTCTGACCGTAATGATACTTTCAAGAAATGAGCAGTACACCAATCAAACTTGGATGCCCAATTTTCGTTCTCCTAGGTTGATGCATTCGTTTGCAGTAACAGTTTGAATTTCTAGGTTTCACTCTGTTTTCTCCTATATTGACAGATGCAGCTAGAACTCTAAATCAAACATGGTTTGTGCTAGCTTCTCGAAACTTGACACAATAAAGTAGGTCTACGTTCTATCTCTAAGGTTTGTTTCCTCATGATGTAGCCTTCAGCACAGACTGCGAATAACACTTACAATGAAAGGCGTTGTTAGGCTGCCAAAAAACTAGAGTCTCCTGAAATCTCAACACATATTTTTTTCCGACTTAATGATACTTTCAAGTAATGAGCAGTACACCAATCAAACTTGGATGCCCAAGTTTCGTTCTACTAGGTTGATGCATTCGTTTGCATAACAGTTTGAATTTCTAGGTTTCACTCTGTTTTCTCCTATATTGACAGATGCAGCTAGAACTCTAAATCAAACACGGTTTGTGCTTGCTTCTTGAAACTTGACACAATAAAGTAGTTCTACGTTCTATCTCTAAGGTTTGTTTCCTCTTGATGTAGCCTAAAGCATGGACTGGCGAATAACACTTATATTGAAAGGGGTTGCCAAACTTTCAAAAAACTACAGTCTCCTGAAATCTCAACATATATTTTTTCATCCAATCTTCATGATACATTCAAGTAATGATCAGTACACCATTCCCACTTGGATGCCCAAGTTTTGTTCTTCTAGGTTGAAGCATTCGTTTGCAGGAACAGTTTGAATTTTTAGGTTTCACTCTGTTTTCTCCTATATTGACAGATGCAGTTAGAACTTTAAATCAAACACGGTTTGTGCTAGCTACTTGAAACATGACACAATAAAGTAGTTCTACGTTCTATCCCTAAGGTTTGTTTCCTCTTGATGTAGCCTTCAGCACAGACTGGCGAGTAACACTTAAAATGAGAGGCGTTGTTAGGCTTCCAAAAAACTAGAGTCTCCTGAAATCTCAAAACATATTTTTTTTCCGACCTTAATGATACTTTCAAGTAATGAGCAGTACACCAATCAAACTTGGATGCCCAAGTTTCGTTCTCCTAGGTTGATGCATTCGTTTGCAGTAACAGTTTGAATTTCTAGGTTTCACTCTGTTTTCTCCAATATTGACAGATGCAGCTAGAACTCTAAATCAAACACGGTTTGTGCTAGCTTCTTGAAATTTGACAAAATACTGTAGTTCTACGTTCTATCTCTAAGGTTTGTTTCCTCTTGATGTAGCCTAATGCAGGGACTGGCGAATAACACTTTTATTGAAAGGGGTTGCCAAACTTCCAAAAACTAGAGTCTTCTGAAATCTCAACATATATTTTTTCATCCAATCTTCATGATACTTTCAAGTAATGATCAGTACACCAATCCCACTTGGATGCTCAAGTTTCATTCTCCTACGTTGAAGCATTCGTTTGCAGTAACAGTTTGAATTTTTAGGTTTCACTCTGTTTTCTCCTATATTGACAAACGTAGTTCAAACTCTAAATAATACACGGTTTGGGCTAGCTTCTTGAAACTTGACACAATAAAGTAGTTCTACATTCTATCCCTAAGGTTTGTTTCCTCTTGATGTCGCCTTCAGCACAGACTGGCGAATAACACTTGCAATGAGAGGCGTTGTTAGGCTGCCAAAAAACTAGAGTCTCCTGAAATCTCAACACATATTTTTTTCCGACCGTAATGATACTTTCAAGTAATGAGCAGTACACCAATCAAACTTGGATGCCCAAGTTTCGTTCTCCTAGGTTGATGCATTCGTTTGCAGTAACAGTTTGAATTTCTAGGTTTCACTCTGTTTTCTCCTATATTGACAGATGCAGCTAGAACTCTAAATCAAACACGGTTTGTGCTAGCTTCTCGAAACTTGACACAATAAAGTAGTTCCACGTTCAATATCTAAGGTTTGTTTCCTCTTGATGTAGCCTTCAGCAGAGACTGGCGAATCACACTTACAATGAAAGGCGTTGTTAGGCTGCCAAAAAACTAGAGTCTCCTGAAATCTCATCATATATTTTTTATTCCGATCTTCATGATACTTTCAAGTAATGAGCAGTGCACCAATCAAACTTGGATGCCCAAGTTTCGTTCTCCTAGGTTGAAGCATTCGTTTGCAGGAACAGTTTGAATTTTTAGGTTTCACTCTGTTTTGTCCTATATTGACAGATTCAGTTCGAACTCTAAATCAAACACGGTTTGTGCTAGCTTCTTGAAACTTGAAAAAATACTGTAGTTCTACGTTCTATCTCTAAGGTTTGTTTCCTCTCGATGTAGCCTAATGCAGGGACTGCCGAATAACACTTTTATTGAAAGGGGTTGCCAAACTTCCAAAAACTAGAGTCTTCTGAAATCTCAACATATATTTTTTCATCCAATCCTCATGATACTTTCAAGTAATGATCAGTACACCCATCCCACTTGGATGCTCAAGTTTCATTCTTCAACGTTGAAGCATTCGTTTGCAGTAACAGTTTGAATTTCTAGGTTTCACTCTGTTTTCTCCTATATTGACAGATGCAGCTAGAACTCTAAATCAAACACGGTTTGTGCTAGCTTCTCGAAACTTGACACAATAAAGTAGTTCTACGTTCTATATCTAAGGTTTGTTTCCTCTTGATGTAGCCTTCAGCACAGACTGGCGAATAACACTTACATTGAAAGGCGTTGTTAGGCTGCCAAAAAACTAGAGTCTCCTGAAATCTCAACAGATATTTTTTTTCCGACCTTAATGATACTTTCAAGTAATGAGCAGTACACCAATCAAAGTTGGATGCCCAAGTTTCGTTCTCCTAGGTTGATGCATTCGTTTGCAGTAACAGTTTGAATTTCTAGGTTTCACTCTGTTTTCTCCTATATTGACAGATGCAGCTAGAACTCTAAATCAAACACGGTTTGTGCTAGCTTCTCGAAACTTGACACAATAAAGTAGTTCTACTTTCTATATCTAAGGTTTGTTTCCTCTTGATGTAGCCTAAAGCAGGGACTGGCGAATAACACTTATATTGAAAGGGGTTGCCAAACTTTCAAAAAACTAGAGTCTCCTGAAATCTCAACATATATTTTTTCATCCAATCTTCATGATACATTCAAGTAATGATCAGTACACCATTCCCACTTGGATGCCCAAGTTTTGTTCTTCTAGGTTGAAGCACTCGTTTGCAAAAACAGTTTGAATTTTTAGGTTTCACTCTGTTTTCTCCTATATGGACAAATGTAGTTAAAACTCTAAATCATACACGGTTTGGGCTAGCTTCTTGAAACTTGACACAATAAAGTAGTTCTACATTCTATCCCTAAGGTTTGTTTCCTCTTGATGTAGCCTTCAGCACAGACTGGCGAATAACACTTACAATGAAAGGCGTTGTTAGGCTGCCAAAAAACTAGAGTCTCCTGAAATCTCAACACATATTTTTTTCCGACCTTAATGATACTTTCAAGTAATGAGCAGTACACCAATCAAACTTGGATGCCCAAGTTTCGTTCTCCTAGGTTGATGCATTCGTTTGCAGTAACAGTTTGAATTTCTAGGTTTCACTCTGTTTTCTCCTATATTGACAGATGCAGCTAGAACTCTAAATCAAACACGTTTTGTGCTAGCTTCTCGAAACTTGACACAATAAAGTAGTTCTACGTTCTATCTCTAAGGTTTGTTTCCTCTTGATGTAGCCTAAAGCAGGGACTGGCGAATAACACTTATATTGAAAGGGGTTGCCAAACTTCCAAAAAACTAGAGTCTCCTGAAATCTCAACATATATTTTTTCATCCAATCTTCATGATACATTCAAGTAATGATCAGTACACCATTCCCACTTGGATGCCCAAGTTTTGTTCTTCTAGGTTGAAGCATTCGTTTGCAGGAACAGTTTGAATTTTTAGGTGTCACTCTGTTTTCTCCTATATTGACAAATGTAGTTCAAACTCTAAATCATACACGGTTTGGGCTAGCTTCTTGAAACTTGACAAAATAAAGTTGTTCTACATTCTATCCCTAAGGTTTGTTTCCTCTTGATGTAGCCTTCAGCACAGACTGGCGAATAACACTTACAATGAAAGGCGTTGTTAGGCTGCCAAAAAACTAGAGTCTCCTGAAATCTCAACACATATTTTTTTTCCGACCTTAATGATACTTTCAAGTAATGAGGAGTACACCAATCAAACTTGGATGCCCAAGTTCGTTCTCCTAGGTTGATGCATTCGTTTGCAGTAACAGTTTGAATTACTAGGTTTCACTCTGTTTTCTCCTATATTGACAGATGCAGCTAGAACTCTAGATCAAACACGGTTTGTGCTAGCTTCTTGAAACTTGACACAATAAAGTAGATCTACGTTCTATCTCTAAGGTTTGTTTCCTCTTGATGTAGCCTAAAGCAGGGACTGGCGAATAACACTTATATTGAAAGGGGTTGAAAAACTTTCAAAAAACTAGAGTCTCCTGAAATCTCAACATATATTTTTTCATCCAATCTTCATGATACTTTAAAGTAATGATCAGTACACCATTCCCACTTGGATGCCCAAGTTTTGTTCTTCTAGGTTGAAGCATTCGTTTGCAGGAACAGTTTGAATTTTTAGGTTTCACTCTGTTTTCTCCTATATTGACAAATGTAGTTCAAACTCTAAATCATACACGGTTTGGGCTAGCTTCTTGAAAATTGACACAATAAAGTAGTTCTACATTATATCCCTAAGGTTTGTTTCCTCTTGATGTAGCCTTCAGCACAGACTGGCGAATAACACTTACAATGAAAGGCGTTGTTAGGCTGCCAAAAAACTAGAGTCTCCTGAAATCTCAACACATAATTTTTTCCGACCTTAATGATACTTTCAAGTAATGAGCAGTACACCAATCAAACTTGGATGCCCAAGTTTCGTTCTCCTAGTTTGATGCATTCGTTTGCTGTAACAGTTTGAATTTCTAGGTTTCACTCTGTTTTCTCCTATATTGACAGATGCAGCTAGAACTCTAAATCAAACACGTTTTTTGCTAGCTTCTCGAAACTTGACACAATAAATTAGTTCTACGTTCTATCTCTAAGGTTTGTTTCCTCTTGATGTAGCCTAAAGCAGGGACTGGCGAATAACACTTATATTAAAAGGGGTTGCCAAACTTTCAAAAAACTAGAGTCTCCTGAAATCTCAACATATATTTTTTCATACAATCTTCATGATACATTCAAGTAATGATCAGTACACCATTCCCACTTGGATGCCCAAGTTTTGTTCTTCTAGGTTGAAGCATTCGTTTGCAGGAACAGATTGAATTTTTAGGTTTCACTCTGTTTTCTCCTATATTGACAAATGTAGTTCAAACTCTAAATCATACACGGTTTGGGCTAGCTTCTTGAAACTTGACACAATAAAGTAGTTCTGCGTTCTATCCCTACGGTTTGTTTCCTCTTGATGTAGCCTTCAGCACAGACTGGCGAATAACACTTACAATGAAAGGCGTTGTTAGGCTGCCAAAAAACTAGAGTCTCCTGAAATCTCAACACATATTTTTTTCCGACCTTAATGATACTTTCAAGTAATGAGCAGTACACCAATCAAACTTGGATGCCCAAGTTTCGTTCTCCTAGGTTGATGCATTCGTTTGCAGTAACAGTTTGAATTTCTAGGTTTCACTCTGTTTTCTCCTATATTGACAGATGCAGCTAGAACTCTAAATCAAACACGGTTTGTGCTAGCTTCTCGAAACTTGACACAATAAAGTAGTTCTACGTTCTATATCTAAGGTTTGTTTCCTCTTGATGTAGCCTTCAGCACAGACTGGCGAATAACACTTACAATGAAAGGCGTTGTTAGGCTGCCAAAAAACTAGAGTCTCCTGAAATCTCAACAGATATTTTTTTTCCGACCTTAATTATACTTTCAAGTAATGAGCAGTACACCAATCAAACTTGGATGCCCAAGTTTCGTTCTCCTAGGTTGATGCATTCGTTTGCAGTAACAGTTTGAATTTCTAGGTTTCACTCTGTTTTCTCCTATATTGACAGAAGCAGCTAGAACTCTAAATCAAACACGGTTTGTGCTAGCTTCTCGAAACTTGACACAATAAAGTAGTTCTACGTTCTATATCTAAGGTTTGTTTCCTCTTGATGTAGCCTTCAGCACAGACTGGCGAATAACACTTACAATGAAAGGCGTTGTTAGGCTGCCAAAAAACTAGAGTCTCCTGAAATCTCAACAGATATTTTTTTTCCGACCTTAATGATACTTTCAAGTAATGAGCCGTACACCAATCAAACTTGGATGCCCAAGTTTCGTTCTCCTAGGTTGTTGCATTCGTTTGCAGTAACAGTTTGAATTTTTAGGTTTCACTTTGGTTTCTCCTATATTGACAAATGTAGTTCAAACTCTAAATCATACACGGTTTGGGCTAGCTTCTTGAAACGTGACACAATAAAGTAGTTCTACGTTCTATCCCTAAGGTTTGTTTCCTCTTGATGTAGCCTTCAGCACAGACTGGCGAATAACACTTACAATGAAAGGCGTTGTTAGGCTGCCAAAAAACTAGAGTCTCCTGAATTCTCAACACATATTTTTTTCCGACCTTAATGATACTTTCAAGTAATGAGCAGTACACCAATCAAACTTGGATGCCCAAGTTTCGTTCTACTAGGTTGATGCATTCGTTTGCATAACAGTTTGAATTTCTAGGTTTCACTCTGTTTTGTCCTATATTGACAGATTCAGTTCGAACTCTAAATCAAACACGGTTTGTGCTAGCTTCTTGAAACTTGAAAAAATACTGTAGTTCTACGTTCTATCTCTAAGGTTTGTTTCCTCTCGATGTAGCCTAATGCAGGGACTGGCGAATAACACTTTTATTGAAAGGGGTTGCCAAACTTCCAAAAACTAGAGTCTTCTGAAATCTCAACATATATTTTTTCATCCAATCTTCATGATACTTTCAAGTAATGATCAGTACACCAATCCCACTTGGATGCTCAAGTTTCATTCTCCTACGTTGAAGCATTCGTTTTCAGTAACAGTTTGAATTTTTAGGTTTCACTCTGTTTTCTCCTATATTGACAAACGTAGTTCAAACTCTAAATAATACACGGTTTGGGCTAGCTTCTTGAAACTTGACACAATAAAGTAGTTCTACATTCTATCCCTAAGGTTTGTTTCCTCTTGATGTAGCCTTCAGCACAGACTGGCGAATAACACTTACAATGAGAGGCGTTGTTAGGCTGCCAAAAAACTAGAGTCTCCTGAAATCTCAACACATATTTTTTTCCGACCTTAATGATACTTTCAAGTAATGAGCAGTACACCAATCAAACTTGGATGCCCAAGTTTCGTTCTCCTAGGTTGATGCATTCGTTTGCAGTAACAGTTTGAATTTCTAGGTTTCACTCTCTTTTCTCCTATATTGACAGATGCAGCTAGAACTCTAAATCAAACACGGTTTGTGCTAGCTTCTTGAAACTTGACACAATAAAGTAGGTCTACGTTCTATCTCTAAGGTTTGTTTCCTCTTGATGTAGCCTAAAGCAGGGACTGGCGAATAACACTTATATTGAAAGGGGTTGCCAAACTTTCAAAAAACTAGAGTCTATTGAAATCTCAACATATATTTTTTCATCCAATCTTCATGATACTTTCAAGTAATGATCAGTACACCATTCCCACTTGGATGCCCAAGTTTTGTTCTTCTAGGTTGAAGCATTCGTTTGCAGTAATAGTTTGAATTTTTAGGTTTCACTCTGTTTTCTCCTATATTGACAAATGTAGTTCAAACTCTAAATCATACACGGTTTGGGCTAGCTTCTTGAAACTTGACACAATAAAGTAGTTCTACATTCTATCCCTAAGGTTTGTTTCGCTTGATGTAGCCTTCAGCACAGACTGGCGAATAACACATACAATGAAAGGCGTTGTTAGACTGCTAAAAAACTAGAGACTTCTGAAATCTCAACACATATTTTTTTCCGACTGTAATGATACTTTCAAGTAATGAGCAGTACACCAATAAAACTTGGATGCCCAAGTTTCGTTCTCCTAGGTTGATGCATTCGTTTGCAGTAACAGTTTGACTTTCTAGGTTTCACTCTGTTTTCTCCTATATTGACAGATGCAGCTAGAACTCTAAATCAAACACGGTTTGTGCTAGCTTCTCGAAAATTGACACAATAAAGTTGTTCTACGTTCTATATCTAATGTTTGTTTCCTCTTGATGTAGCCTTCAGCAGAGACTGGCGAATCACACTTACAATGAAAGGCGTTGTTAGGCTGCCAAAAAACTAGAGTCTCCTGAAATCTCATCATATATTTTTTCTTCCGATCTTCATGATACTTTCAAGTAATGAGCAGTGCACCAATCAAACTTGGATGCCCAAGTTTCGTTCTCCTAGTTTGAAGCATTCGTTTGCAGGAACAGTTTGAATTTTTAGGTTTCACTCTGTTTTGTCCTATATTGACAGATTCAGTTCGAACTCTAAATCAAACACGGTTTGTGCTAGCTTCTTGAAACTTGAAAAAATACTGTAGTTCTACGTTCTATCTCTAAGGTTTGTTTCCTCTCGATGTAGCCTAATGCAGGGACTGGCGAATAACACTTTTATTGAAAGGGGTTGCCAAACTTCCAAAAACTAGAGTCTTCTGAAATCTCAACATATATTTTTTCATCCAATCTTCATGATACTTTCAAGTAATGATCAGTACACCCATCCCACTTGGATGCTCAAGTTTCATTCTTCAACGTTGAAGCATTCGTTTGCAGTAACAGTTTGAATTTCTAGGTTTCACTCTGTTTTCTCCTATATTGACAGATGCAGCTAGAACTCTAAATCAAACACGGTTTGTGCTAGCTTCTCGAAACTTGACACAATAAAGTAGTTATACGTTCTATATCTAAGGTTTGTTTCCTCTTGATGTAGCCTTCAGCACAGACTGGCGAATAACACTTACATTGAAAGGCGTTGTTAGGCTGCCAAAAAACTAGAGTCTCCTGAAATCTCAACAGATATTTTTTTTCCGACCTTAATGATACTTTCAAGTAATGAGCAGTACACCAATCAAAGTTGGATGCCCAAGTTTCGTTCTCCTAGGTTGATGCATTCGTTTGCAGTAACAGTTTGAATTTCTAGGTTTCACTCTGTTTTCTCCTATATTGACAGATGCAGCTAGAACTCTAAATCAAACACGGTTTGTGCTAGCTTCTCGAAACTTGACACAATAAAGTAGTTCTACTTTCTATATCTAAGGTCTGTTTCCTCTTGATGTAGCCTAAAGCAGGGACTGGCGAATAACACTTATATTGAAAGGGGTTGCCAAACTTTCAAAAAACTAGAGTCTCCTGAAATCTCAACATATATTTTTTCATCCAATCTTCATGATACATTCAAGTAATGATCAGTACACCATTCCCACTTGGATGCCCAAGTTTTGTTCTTCTAGGTTGAAGCACTCGTTTGCAGGAACAGTTTGAATTTTTAGGTTTCACTCTGTTTTCTCCTATATGGACAAATGTAGTTCAAACTCTAAATCATACACGGTTTGGGCTAGCTTCTTGAAACTTGACACAATAAAGTAGTTCTACATTCTATCCCTAAGGTTTGTTTCCTCTTGATGTAGCCTTCAGCACAGACTGGCGAATAACACTTACAATGAAAGGCGTTGTTAGGCTGCCAAAAAACTAGAGTCTCCTGAAATCTCAACACATATTTTTTTCCGACCTTAATGATACTTTCAAGTAATGAGCAGTACACCAATCAAACTTGGATGCCCAAGTTTCGTTCTCCTAGGTTGATGCATTCGTTTGCAGTAACAGTTTGAATTTCTAGGTTTCACTCTGTTTTCTCCTATATTGACAGATGCAGCTAGAACTCTAAATCAAACACGTTTTGTGCTAGCTTCTCGAAACTTGACACAATAAAGTAGTTCTACGTTCTATCTCTAAGGTTTGTTTCCTCTTGATGTAGCCTAAAGCAGGGACTGGCGAATAACACTTTTATTGAAAGGGGTTGCCAAACTTCCAACAACTAGAGTCTTCTGAAATCTCAACATATATTTTTTCATCCAATCTTCATGATACTTTCAAGTAATGATCAGTACACCAATCCCAATAGGATGCTCAAGTTTCATTCTCCTACGTTGAAGCATTCGTTTGCAGTAACAGTTTGAATTTTTAGGTTTCACTCTGTTTTCTCCTATATTGACAAATGTAGTTCAAACTCTAAATCATACACGGTTTGGGCTAGCTTCTTGAAACTTGACAAAATAAAGTTGTTCTACATTCTATCCCTAAGGTTTGTTTCCTCTTGATGTAGCCTTCAGCACAGACTGGCGAATAACACTTACAATGAAAGGCGTTGTTAGGCTGCCAAAAAACTAGAGTCTCCTGAAATCTCAACACATATTTTTTTTCCGACCTTAATGATACTTTCAAGTAATGAGGAGTACACCAATCAAACTTGGATGCCCAAGTTCGTTCTCCTAGGTTGATGCATTCGTTTGCAGTAACAGTTTGAATTACTAGGTTTCACTCTGTTTTCTCCTATATTGACAGATGCAGCTAGAACTCTAGATCAAACACGGTTTGTGCTAGCTTCTTGAAACTTGACACAATAAAGTAGATCTACGTTCTATCTCTAAGGTTTGTTTCCTCTTGATGTAGCCTAAAGCAGGGACTGGCGAATAACACTTATATTGAAAGGGGTTGCCAAACTTTCAAAAAACTAGAGTCTCCTGAAATCTCAACATATATTTTTTCATCCAATCTTCATGATACTTTAAAGTAATGATCAGTACACCATTCCCACTTGGATGCCCAAGTTTTGTTCTTCTAGGTTGAAGCATTCGTTTGCAGGAACAGTTTGAATTTTTAGGTTTCACTCTGTTTTCTCCTATATTGACAAATGTAGTTCAAACTCTAAATCATACACGGTTTGGGCTAGCTTCTTGAAACTTGACACAATAAAGTAGTTCTACATTCTATCCCTAAGGTTTGTTTCCTCTTGATGTAGCCTTCAGCACAGACTGGCGAATAACACTTACAATGAAAGGCGTTGTTAGGCTGCCAAAAAACTAGAGTCTCCTGAAATCTCAACACATAATTTTTTCCGACCTTAAAGATACTTTCAAGTAATGAGCAGTACACCAATCAAACTTGGATGCCCAAGTTTCGTTCTCCTAGTTTGATGCATTCGTTTGCTGTAACAGTTTGAATTTCTAGGTTTCACTCTGTTTTCTCCTATATTGACAGATGCAGCTAGAACTTTAAATAAAACACGGTTTGTGCTAGCTTCTCGAAACTTGACACAATAAAGTAGTTCTACGTTCTATATCTAAGGTTTGTTTCCTCTTGATGTAGCCTTCAGCACAGACTGGCGAATAACACTTACATTGAAAGGCGTTGTTAGGCTGCCAAAAAACTAGAGTCTCCTGAAATCTCAACAGATATTTTTTTTCCGACCTTAATGATACTTTCAAGTAATGAGCAGTACACCAATCAAACTTGGATGCCCAAGTTTCGTTCTCCTAGGTTGATGCATTCGTTTGCAGTAACAGTTTGAATTTCTAGGTTTAACTCTGTTTTCTCCTATATTGACAGATGCAGCTAGAACTCTAAATCAAACACGGTTTGTGCTAGCTTCTCGAAACTTGACACAATAAAGTAGTTCTACTTTCTATATCTAAGGTTTGTTTCCTCTTGATGTAGCCTAAAGCAGGGACTGGCGAATAACACTTATATTGAAAGGGGTTGCCAAACTTTCAAAAAACTAGAGTCTCCTGAAATCTCAACATATATTTTTTCATCCAATCTTCATGATACATTCAAGTAATGATCAGTACACCATTCCCACTTGCATGCCCAAGTTTGTTCTTCTAGGTTGAAGCATTCGTTTGCAGGAACAGTTTGAATTTTTAGGTTTCACTCTGTTTTCTCCTATATGGACAAATGTAGTTCAAACTCTAAATCATACACGGTTTGGGCTAGCTTCTTGAAACTTGACACAATAAAGTAGTTCTACATTCTATCCCCAAGGTTTGTTTCCTCTTGATGTAGCCTTCAGCACAGACTGGCGAATAACACTTACAATGAAAGGCGTTGTTAGGCTGCCAAAAAACTAGAGTCTCCTGAAATCTCAACACATATTTTTTTCCGACCTTAATGATACTTTCAAGTAATGAGCAGTACACCAATCAAACTTGGATGCCCAAGTTTCGTTCTCCTAGGTTGATGCATTCGTTTTCAGTAACAGTTTGAAATTCTAGGTTTCACTCTGTTTTCTCCTATATTGACAGATGCAGCTAGAACTCTAAATCAAACACGGTTTGTGCTAGCTTCTTGAAATTTGACAAAATACTGTAGTTCTACGTTCTATCTCTAAGGTTTGTTTCCTTTTGATGTAGCCTAATGCAGGGACTGGCGAATAACACTTTTATTGAAAGGGGTTGCCAAACTTCCAACAACTAGAGTCTTCTGAAATCTCAACATATATTTTTTCATCCAATCTTCATGATACTTTCAAGTAATGATCA
Source organism: Callospermophilus lateralis (assembly GCF_048772815.1). Classification (NCBI taxonomy): domain Eukaryota; kingdom Metazoa; phylum Chordata; class Mammalia; order Rodentia; family Sciuridae; genus Callospermophilus; species Callospermophilus lateralis. The sequence continues at coordinate 160,126,454 of NC_135305.1, read as the reverse complement.
GTACACCAATCCCAATAGGATGCTCAAGTTTCATTCTCCTACGTTGAAGCATTCGTTTGCAGTAACAGTTTGAATTTTTAGGTTTCACTCTGTTTTCTCCTATATTGACAAATGTAGTTCAAACTCTAAATCATACACGGTTTGGGCTAGCTTCTTGAAACTTGACAAAATAAAGTTGTTCTACATTCTATCCCTAAGGTTTGTTTCCTCTTGATGTAGCCTTCAGCACAGACTGGCGAATAACACTTACAATGAAAGGCGTTGTTAGGCTGCCAAAAAACTAGAGTCTCCTGAAATCTCAACACATATTTTTTTTCCGAACTTAATGATACTTTCAAGTAATGAGGAGTACACCAATCAAACTTGGATGCCCAAGTTCGTTCTCCTAGGTTGATGCATTCGTTTGCAGTAACAGTTTGAATTACTAGGTTTCACTCTGTTTTCTCCTATATTGACAGATGCAGCTAGAACTCTAGATCAAACACGGTTTGTGCTAGCTTCTTGAAACTTGACACAATAAAGTAGATCTACGTTCTATCTCTAAGGTTTGTTTCCTCTTGATGTAGCCTAAAGCAGGGACTGGCGAATAACACTTATATTGAAAGGGGTTGCCAAACTTTCAAAAAACTAGAGTCTCCTGAAATCTCAACATATATTTTTTCATCCAATCTTCATGATACTTTAAAGTAATGATCAGTACACCATTCCCACTTGGATGCCCAAGTTTTGTTCTTCTAGGTTGAAGCATTCGTTTGCAGGAACAGTTTGAATTTTTAGGTTTCACTCTGTTTTCTCTATACTGACAAATGTAGTTCAAACTCTAAATCATACACGGTTTGGGCTAGCTTCTTGAAACTTGACACAATAAAGTAGTTCTACATTATATCCCTAAGGTTTGTTTCCTCTTGATGTAGCCTTCAGCACAGACTGGCGAATAACACTTACAATGAAAGGCGTTGTTAGGCTGCCAAAAAACTAGAGTCTCCTGAAATCTCAACACATAATTTTTTCCGACCTTAAAGATACTTTCAAGTAATGAGCAGTACACCAATCAAACTTGGATGCCCAAGTTTCGTTCTCCTAGTTTGATGCATTCGTTTGCTGTAACAGTTTGAATTTCTAGGTTTCACTCTGTTTTCTCCTATATTGACAGATGCAGCTAGAACTTTAAATAAAACACGGTTTGTGCTAGCTTCTCGAAACTTGACACAATAAAGTAGTTCTACGTTCTATATCTAAGGTTTGTTTCCTCTTGATGTAGCCTTCAGCACAGACTGGCGAATAACACTTACATTGAAAGGCGTTGTTAGGCTGCCAAAAAACTAGAGTCTCCTGAAATCTCAACAGATATTTTTTTTCCGACCTTAATGATACTTTCAAGTAATGAGCAGTACACCAATCAAACTTGGATGCCCATGTTTCGTTCTCCTTGGTTGATGCATTCGTTTGCAGTAACAGTTTGAATTTCTAGGTTTAACTCTGTTTTCTCCTATATTGACAGATGCAGCTAGAACTCTAAATCAAACACGGTTTGTGCTAGCTTCTCGAAACTTGACACAATAAAGTAGTTCTACTTTCTATATCTAAGGTTTGTTTCCTCTTGATGTAGCCTAAATCAGGGACTGGCGAATAACACTTATATTGAAAGGGGTTGCCAAACTTTCAAAAAACTAGAGTCTCCTGAAATCTCAACATATATTTTTTCATCCAATCTTCATGATACATTCAAGTAATGATCAGTACACCATTCCCACTTCAATGCCCAAGTTTTGTTCTTCTAGGTTGAAGCATTCGTTTGCAGGAACAGTTTGAATTTTTAGGTTTCACTCTGTTTTCTCCTATATGGACAAATGTAGTTCAAACTCTAAATCATACACGGTTTGGGCTAGCTTCTTGAAACTTGACACAATAAAGTAGTTCTACATTCTATCCCCAAGGTTTGTTTCCTCTTGATGTAGCCTTCAGCACAGACTGGCGAATAACACTTACAATGAAAGGCGTTGTTAGGCTGCCAAAAAACTAGAGTCTCCTGAAATCTCAACACATATTTTTTTCCGACCTTAATGATACTTTCAAGTAATGAGCAGTACACCAATCAAACTTGGATGCCCAAGTTTCGTTCTCCTAGGTTGATGCATTCGTTTGCAGTAACAGTTTGAATTTCTAGGTTTCACTCTGTTTTCTCCTATATTGACAGATGCAGCTAGAACTCTAAATCAAACACGTTTTTTGCTAGCTTCTCGAAACTTGACACAATAAATTAGTTCTACGTTCTATCTCTAAGGTTTGTTTCCTCTTGATATAGCCTAAAGCAGGGACTGGCGAATAACACTTATATTAAAAGGGGTTGCCAAACTTTCAAAAAACTAGAGTCTCCTGAAATCTCAACATATATTTTTTCATACAATCTTCATGATACATTCAAGTAATGATCAGTACACCATTCCCACTTGGATGCCCAAGTTTTGTTCTTCTAGGTTGAAGCATTCGTTTGCAGGAACAGTTTGAATTTTTAGGTTTCACTCTGTTTTCTCCTATATTGACAAATGTAGTTCAAACACTAAATCATACACGGTTTGGGCTAGCTTCTTGAAACTTGACACAATAAAGTAGTTCTGCGTTCTATCCCTACGGTTTGTTTCCTCTTGATGTAGCCTTCAGCACAGACTGGCGAATAACACTTACAATGAAAGGCGTTGTTAGGATGCCAAAAAACTAGAGTCTCCTGAAATCTCAACACATATTTTTTTCCGACCTTAATGATACTTTCAAGTAATGAGCAGTACACCAATCAAACTTGGATGCCCAAGTTTCGTTCTCCTAGGTTGATGAATTCGTTTGCAGTAACAGTTTGAATTTCTAGGTTTCACTCTGTTTTCTCCTATATTGACAGATGCAGCTAGAACTCTAAATCAAACACGGTTTGTGCTAGCTTCTCGAAACTTGACACAATAAAGTAGTTCTACGTTCTATATCTAAGGTTTGTTTCCTCTTGATGTAGCCTTCAGCACAGACTGGCGAATAACACTTACAATGAAAGGCGTTGTTAGGCTGCCAAAAAACTAGAGTCTCCTGAAATCTCAACAGATATTTTTTTTCCGACCTTAATTATACTTTCAAGTAATGAGCAGTACACCAATCAAACTTGGATGCCCAAGTTTCGTTCTCCTAGGTTGATGCATTCGTTTGCAGTAACAGTTTGAATTTCTAGGTTTCACTCTGTTTTCTCCTATATTGACAGATGCAGCTAGAACTCTAAATCAAACACGGTTTGTGCTAGCTTCTCGAAACTTGACACAATAAAGTAGTTCTACGTTCTATATCTAAGGTTTGTTTCCTCTTGATGTAGCCTTCAGCACAGACTGGCGAATAACACTTACAATGAAAGGCGTTGTTAGGCTGCCAAAAAACTAGAGTCTCCTGAAATCTCAACAGATATTTTTTTTCCGACCTTAATGATACTTTCAAGTAATGAGCCGTACACCAATCAAACTTGGATGCCCAAGTTTCGTTCTCCTAGGTTGTTGCATTCGTTTGCAGTAACAGTTTGAATTTTTAGGTTTCACTTTGGTTTCTCCTATATTGACAAATGTAGTTCAAACTCTAAATCATACACGGTTTGGGCTAGCTTCTTGAAACGTGACACAATAAAGTAGTTCTACGTTCTATCCCTAAGGTTTGTTTCCTCTTGATGTAGCCTTCAGCACAGACTGGCGAATAACACGTACAATAAAAGGCGTTGTTAGGCTGCCAAAAAACTAGAGTCTCCTGAATTCTCAACACATATTTTTTTCCGACCTTAATGATACTTTCAAGTAATGAGCAGTACACCAATCAAACTTGGATGCCCAAGTTTCGTTCTACTAGGTTGATGCATTCGTTTGCATAACAGTTTGAATTTCTAGGTTTCACTCTGTTTTCTCCTATATTGACAGATGCAGCTAGAACTCTAAATCAAACACGGTTTGTGCTAGCTTCTTGAAACTTGACACAATAAAGTAGTTCTACGTTCTATTTCTAAGGTTTGTTTCCTCTGATGTAGCCTAAAGCAGGGACTGGCGAATAACACTTATATTGAAAGGGGTTGCCAAACTTTCAAAAAACTACAGTCTCCTGAAATCTCAACATATATTTTTTCATCCAATCTTCATGATACATTCAAGTAATGATCAGTACACCATTCCCACTTGGATGCCCAAGTTTTGTTCTTCTAGGTTGAAGCATTCGTTTGCAGTAATAGTTTGAATTTTTAGGTTTCACTCTGTTTTCTCCTATATTGACAAATGTAGTTCAAACTCTAAATCATACACGGTTTGGGCTAGCTTCTTGAAACTTGACACAATAAAGTAGTTCTACATTCTATCCCTAAGGTTTGTTTCGCTTGATGTAGCCTTCAGCACAGACTGGCGAATAACACATACAATGAAAGGCGTTGTTAGACTGCTAAAAAACTAGAGTCTTCTGAAATCTCAACACATATTTTTTTCCGACCGTAATGATACTTTCAAGTAATGAGCAGTACACCAATCAAACTTGGATGCCCAAGTTTCGTTCTCCTAGGTTGATGCATTCGTTTGCAGTAACAGTTTGAATTTCTAGGTTTCACTCTGTTTTCTCCTATATTGACAGATGCAGCTAGAACTCTAAATCAAACACGGTTTGTGCTAGCTTCTCGAAACTTGACACAATAAAGTAGTTCTACGTTCTATATCTAAGGTTTGTTTCCTCTTGATGTAGCCTTCAGCAGAGACTGGCGAATCACACTTACAATGAAAGGCGTTGTTAGGCTGCCAAAAAACTAGAGTCTCCTGAAATCTCATCATATATTTTTTCTTCCGATCTTCATGATACTTTCAAGTAATGAGCAGTGCACCAATCAAACTTGGATGCCCAAGTTTCGTTCTCCTAGGTTGAAGCATTCGTTTGCAGGAACAGTTTGAATTTTTAGGTTTCACTCTGTTTTGTCCTATATTGACAGATTCAGTTCGAACTCTAAATCAAACACGGTTTGTGCTAGCTTCTTGAAACTTGAAAAAATACTGTAGTTCTACGTTCTATCTCTAAGGTTTGTTTCCTCTTGATGTAGCCTAATGCAGGGACTGGCGAATAACACTTTTATTGAAAGGGGTTGCCAAACTTCCAAAAACTAGAGTCTTCTGAAATCTCAACATATATTTTTTCATCCAATCTTCATGATACTTTCAAGTAATGATCAGTACACCCATCCCACTTGGATGCTCAAGTTTCATTCTTCAACGTTGAAGCATTCATTTGCAGTAACAGTTTGAATTTTTAGGTTTCACTCTGTTTTCTCCTATATTGACAAATGTAGTTAAAACACGGTTTGGGCTAGCTTCTTGAAACTTGACAAAATAAAGTACTTCTACATTCTATCCCTAAGGTTTGTTTCCTCTTGATGTAGCCTTCAGCACAGACTGGCGAATAACACTTACAATGAAAGGCGTTGTTAGGCTGCCAAATAACTAGAGTCTCCTGAAATCTCAACACATATTTTTTTCCGACCTTAATGTACTTTCAAGTAATGAGCAGTACACCAATCAAACTTGGATGCCCAATTTTCGTTCTCCTAGGTTGATGCATTCGTTTGCAGTAACAGTTTGAATTTCTAGGTTTCACTCTGTTTTCTCCTTTATTGACAGATGATGCTAGAACTCTAAATCAAACACGGTTTGTGCTAGCTTCTCGAAATTGACACAATAAAGTAGTTCTACGTTCTATCTCTAAGGTTTGTTTCCTCTTGATGTAGCCTAAAGCAGGGACTGGCGAATAACACTTATATTGAAAGGGGTTGCCAAACTTTCTAAAAACTAGAGTCTCCTGAAATCTCAACATATATTTTTTCATCCAATCTTCATGATACTTTCAAGTAATGATCAGTACACCATTCCCACCTGGATGCCCAAGTTTTGTTCTTCTAGGTTGAAGCATTCGTTTGCAGGAACAGTTTGAATTTTTAGGTTTCACTCTGTTTTCTCCTATATTGACAGATGCAGTTAGAACTTTAAATCAAACACGGTTTGTGCTAGCTACTTGAAACATGACACAATAAAGTAGTTCTATGTTCTATCCCTAAGGTTTGTTTCCTCTTGATGTAGCCTTCAGCAGAGACTGGTGAATAACACATTTAATGAAAGGCGTTGTTAGGCTGCCAAAAAACTACAGTCTCCTGAAATCTCAACATATATTTTTTCTTCTGACCTTCATGATACTTTCAAGTAATGAGCAGTACACCAATCAAACTTGGATGCCCAAGTTTCGTTCTCCTAGGTTGATGCATTCGTTTGCAGTAACAGTTTGAATTTCTAGGTTTCACTCTGTTTTCTCCTATATTGACAGATGCAGCTAGAACTCTAAATCAAACACGGTTTGTGCTAGCTTCTCGAAACTTGACACAATAAAGTAGTTCTACGTTCTATATCTAAGGTTTGTTTCCTCTTGATGTAGCCTTCAGCACAGACTGGCGAATAACACTTAAAATGAAAGGCGTTGTTAGGCTGCCAAAAAACTAGAGTCTCCTGAAATCTCAACAGATATTTTTTTTCCGACCTTAATGATACTTTCAAGTAATGAGCCGTACACCAATCAAACTTGGATGCCCAAGTTTCGTTCTCCTAGGTTGTTGCATTCGTTTGCAGTAACAGTTTGAATTTTTAGGTTTCACTTTGGTTTCTCCTATATTGACAAATGTAGTTCAAACTCTAAATCATACACGGTTTGGGCTAGCTTCTTGAAACGTGACACAATAAAGTAGTTCTACGTTCTATCCCTAAGGTTTGTTTCCTCTTGATGTAGCCTTCAGCACAGACTGGCGAATAACACTTACAATGAAAGGCGTTGTTAGGCTGCCAAAAAACTAGAGTCTCCTGAAATCTCAACACATATTTTTTTCCGACCTTAATGATACTTTCAAGTAATGAGCAGTACACCAATCAAACTTGGATGCCCAAGTTTCGTTCTACTAGGTTGATGCATTCGTTTGCATAACAGTTTGAATTTCTAGGTTTCACTCTGTTTTCTCCTATATTGACAGATGCAGCTAGAACTCTAAATCAAACACGGTTTGTGCTAGCTTCTTGAAACTTGACACAATAAAGTAGTTCTACGTTCTATCTCTAAGGTTTGTTTCCTCTTGATGTAGCCTAAAGCAGGGACTGGCGAATAACACTTATATTGAAAGGGGTTGCCAAACTTTCAAAAAACTAGACTCTCCTGAAATCTCAACATATATTTTTTCATCCAATCTTCAAGATACATTCAATTAATGATCAGTACACCATTCCCACTTGCATGCCCAAGTTTTGTTCTTCTAGGTTGAAGCATTCGTTTGCAGGAACAGTTTGAATTTTTAGGTTTCACTCTGGTTTCTCCTATATTGACAGATGCAGTCAGAACTTTAAATCAAACACGGTTTGTGCTAGCTACTTGAAACATGACACAATAAAGTAGTTCTACGTTCTATCCCTAAGGTTTGTTTCCTCTTGATGTAGCCTTAAGCAGAGACTGGCGAATAACACATTCAATGAAAGGCGTTGTTAGGCTGCCAAAAAACTACAGTCTCCTGAAATCTCATCATATATTTTTTCTTCCGACCTTCATGATACTTTCAAGTAATGAGCAGTGCACCAATCAAACTTGGATGCCCAAGTTTCATTCTCCTAGGTTGAAGCATTCGTTTGCAGGAACAGTTTGAATTTTTAGGTTTCACTCTGTTTTGTCCTATATTGACAGATGCAGTTCGAACACTATATCAAACACGGTTTGTGCTAGCTTTTTGAAACTTGACAAAATACTGTAGTTCTACGTTCTATTTCTAAGGTTTGTTTCCTCTTGATGTAGCCTAATGCAGGGACTGGCGAATAACACTTTTATTGAAAGGGGTTGCCAAACTTCCAAAAAATAGAGTCTTCTGAAATCTCAACATATATTTTTTCATCCAATCTTCATGATATTTTCAAGTAATGATCAGTACACCATTCCCACTTGGATGCCCAAGTTTTGTTCTTCTACGTTGAAGCATTCGTTTGCAGGAACAGTTTGAATTTTTAGGTTTCACTCTGTTTTCTCCTATATTGACAGATGCAGTTAGAACTTTAAATCAAACACGGTTTGTGCTAGCTACTTGAAACAAGACACAATAAAGTAGTTCTACGTTCTATCTCTAAGTTTTGTTTCCTCTTGATATAGCCTTCAGCACAGACTGGCGAATAACACTTACAATGAAAGGCGTTGTTAGGCTGCCAAAAAACTAGAGTCTCCTGAAATCTCAACACATATTTTTTTCTGACCTTATTGATACTTTCAAGTAATGAGCAGTACACCAATCAAACTTGGATGCCCAAGTTTTGTTCTTCTAGGTTGAAGCATTCGTTTTCAGGAACAGTTTGAATTTTTAGGTTTCACTCTGTTTTCTCCTATATTGACAGATGCAGTTAGAACTTTAAATCAAACACGGTTTGTGCTAGCTACTTGAAACATGACACAATAAAGTAGTTCTACGTTCTATCCCTAAGGTTTGTTTCCTCTTGATGTAGCCTTCAGCAGAGACTGGTGAATAACACATTTAATGAAAGGCGTTGTTAGGCTGCCAAAAAACTACAGTCTCCTGAAATCTCATCATATATTTTTTCTTCGGACCTTCATGATACTTTCATGTAATGAGCAGTGCACCAATCAAACTTGGATGCCCAAGTTTTGTTCTCCTAGGTTGAAGCATTCGTTTGCAGGAACAGTTTGAATTTTTAGGTTTCACTCTCTTTTGTCCTATATTGACAGATGCAGTTCGAACTCTAAATCAAACACGGTTTGTGCTAGCTTCTTGAAACTTGACAAAATACTGTAGTTCTACGTTCTGTCTCTAAGGTTTGTTTCCTCTTGATGTAGCCTAATGCAGGGACTGGCGAAATACACTTTTATTGAAAGGGGTTGCCAAACTTCCAAAAACTAGAGTCTTCTGAAATCTCAACATATATTATATCATCCAATCTTCATGATACTTTCAAGTAATGATCAGTACACCATTCCCACTTGGATGCCCAAGTTTTGTTCCTCTAGGTTGAAGCATTCGTTTGCAGGAACAGTTTGAATTTTTAGGTTTCACTCTGTTTTCTCCTATATTGACAAATGTAGTTCAAACTCTAAATCATACACGGTTTGGGCTAGCTTCTTGAAACTTGACACAATAAAGTAGTTCTACATTCTATCCCTAAGGTTTGTTTCCTCTTGATGTAGCCTTCAGCACAGACTGGCGAATAACACTTACAATGAAAGGCGTTGTTAGGCTGCCAAAAAACTAGAGTCTCCTGAAATCTCAACACATATTTTTTTCCGACCTTAATGATACTTTCAAGTAATGAGCAGTGCACCAATCAAACTTGTATGCCCAAGTTTCGTTCTCCTAGTTTGAAGCATTCGTTTGCAGGAACAGTTTGAATTTTTAGGTTTCACTCTGTTTTGTCCTATATTGACAGATGCAGCTAGAACTCTAAATCAAACACGGTTTGTGCTTGCTTCTTGAAACTTGACACAATAAAGTAGTTCTACGTTCTATCTCTAAGGTTTGTTTCCTCTTGATGTAGCCTAAAGCAGGGACTGGCGAATAACACTTATATTAAAAAGGGTTGCCAAACTTTCAAAAAACTAGACTCTCCTGAAATCTCAACATATATTTTTTCATCCAATCTTCAAGATACATTCAATTAATGATCAGTACACCATTCCCACTTGCATGCCCATGTTTTGTTCTTCTAGGTTGAAGCATTCGTTTGCAGGAACTGTTTGAATTTCTAGGTTTCACTCTGTTTTCTCCTATATTGACAAATGTAGTTCAAACTCTAAATCATACACGGTTTGGGCTAGCTTCTTGAAACATGACACAATAAAGTAGTTCTACGTTCTATCCCTAAGGTTTGTTTCCTCTTGATGTAGCCTTAAGCAGAGACTGGCGAATAACACATTCAATGAAAGGCGTTGTTAGGCTGCCAAAAATCTACAGTCTCCTGAAATCTCATCATATATTTTTTCTTCCGACCTTCATGATACTTTCAAGTAATGAGCAGTGCACCAATCAAACTTGGATGCCCAAGTTTCATTCTCCTAGGTTGAAGCATTCGTTTGCAGGAACAGTTTGAATTTTTAGGTTTCACTCTGTTTTGTCCTATATTGACAGATGCAGTTCGAACACTATATCAAACACGGTTTGTGCTAGCTTCTTGAAACTTGACAAAATACTGTAGTTCTACGTTCTATTTCTAAGGTTTGTTTCCTCTTGATGTAGCCTAATGCAGGGACTGGCGAATAACACTTTTATTGAAAGGGGTTGCCAAACTTCCAAAAAATAGAGTCTTCTGAAATCTCAACATATATTTTTTCATCCAATCTTCATGATATTTTCAAGTAATGATCAGTACACCATTCCCACTTGGATGCCCAAGTTTTGTTCTTCTAGGTTGAAGCATTCGTTTGCAGTAACAGTTTGAATTTTTAGGTTTCACTCTGTTTTCTCCTATATTGACAGATGCAGTTAGAACTTTATATCAAACACGGTTTGTGCTAGCTACTTGAAACATGACACAATAAAGTAGTTCTACGTTCTATCTCTATGTTTTGTTTCCTCTTGATGTAGCCTTCAGCACAGACTGGCGAATAACACTTACAATGAAAGGCGTTGTTAGGCTGCCAAAAAACTAGAGTCTCCTGAAATCTCAACACATATTTTTTTCCGACCTTAATGATACTTTTAAGTAATGAGCAGTGCACCAATCAAACTTGTATGCCCAAGTTTCGTTCTCCTAGTTTGAAGCATTCGTTTTCAGGAACAGTTTGAATTTTTAGGTTTCACTCTGTTTTGTCCTATATTGACAGATGCAGCTAGAACTCTAAATCAAACACGGTTTGTGCTTGCTTCTTGAAACTTGACACAATAAAGTAGTTCTACGTTCTATCTCTAAGGTTTGTTTCCTCTTGATGTAGCCTAAAGCAGGGACTGGCGAATAACACTTATATTAAAAAGGGTTGCCAAACTTTCAAAAAACTAGACTCTCCTGAAATCTCAACATATATTTTTTCATCCAATCTTCAAGATACATTCAATTAATGATCAGTACACCATTCCCACTTGCATGCCCATGTTTTGTTCTTCTAGGTTGAAGCATTCGTTTGCAGGAACTGTTTGAATTTCTAGGTTTCACTCTGTTTTCTCCTATATTGACAAATGTAGTTCAAACTCTAAATCATACACGGTTTGGGCTAGCTTCTTGAAACATGACACAATAAAGTAGTTCTACGTTCTATCCCTAAGGTTTGTTTCCTCTTGATGTAGCCTTAAGCAGAGACTGGCGAATAACACATTCAATGAAAGGCGTTGTTAGGCTGCCAAAAATCTACAGTCTCCTGAAATCTCATCATATATTTTTTCTTCCGACCTTCATGATACTTTCAAGTAATGAGCAGTGCACCAATCAAACTTGGATGCCCAAGTTTCATTCTCCTAGGTTGAAGCATTCGTTTGCAGGAACAGTTTGAATTTTTAGGTTTCACTCTGTTTTGTCCTATATTGACAGATGCAGTTCGAACACTATATCAAACACGGTTTGTGCTAGCTTCTTGAAACTTGACAAAATACTGTAGTTCTACGTTCTATTTCTAAGGTTTGTTTCCTCTTGATGTAGCCTAATGCAGGGACTGGCGAATAACACTTTTATTGAAAGGGGTTGCCAAACTTCCAAAAAATAGAGTCTTCTGAAATCTCAACATATATTTTTTCATCCAATCTTCATGATATTTTCAAGTAATGATCAGTACACCATTCCCACTTGGATGCCCAAGTTTTGTTCTTCTAGGTTGAAGCATTCGTTTGCAGTAACAGTTTGAATTTTTAGGTTTCACTCTGTTTTCTCCTATATTGACAGATGCAGTTAGAACTTTATATCAAACACGGTTTGTGCTAGCTACTTGAAACATGACACAATAAAGTAGTTCTACGTTCTATCTCTATGTTTTGTTTCCTCTTGATGTAGCCTTCAGCACAGACTGGTGAATAACACTTACAATGAAAGGCGTTGTTAGGCTGCCAAAAAACTAGAGTCTCCTGAAATCTCAACACATATTTTTTTCTGACCTTAATGATACTTTCAAGTAATGAGCATTACACCAATCAAACTTGGATGCCCAAGTTTTGTTCTCCTAGGTTGATGCATTCGTTTGCAGTAACAGTTTGAATTTCTAGGTTTCACTCTGTTTTCTCCTATATTGACTGATGCAGCTAGAACTCTAAATCAAACACGGTTTGTGCTAGCTTCTCGAAACTTGACACAATAAAGTAGGTCTACGTTCTATCTCTAAGGTTTGTTTCCTCTTGATGTAGCCTAAAGCAGGGACTGGCGAATAACACTTATATTGAAAGGGGTTGCCAACTTTCAAAAAACCAGAGTCTCCTGAAATCTCAACATATATTTTTTCATCCAATCTTCATGATACTTTCAAGTAATGATCAGTACACCATTCCCACTTGGATGCCCAAGTTTTGTTCTTCTAGGTTGAAGCATTCGTTTGCAGGAACAGTTTGAATTTTTAGGTTTCACTCTGTTTTCTCCTATATTGACAAATGTAGTTCAAACTCTAAATCATACACGGTTTGGGCTTGCTTCTTGAAACTTGACACAATAAAGTAGTTCTACATTCTATCCCTAAGGTTTGTTTCCTCTTGATGTAGCCTTCAGCACAGACTGGCGAATAACACTTACAATGAAAGGCGTTGTTAGGCTGCCAAAAAACTAGAGTCTCCTGAAATCTCAACACATATTTTTTTCCGACCTTAATGATACTTTCAAGTAATGAGCAGTACACCAATCAAACTTGGATGCCCAAGTTTTGTTCTCCTAGGTTGATGCATTCGTTTGCAGTAACAGTTTGAATTTCTAGGTTTCACTCTGTTTTCTCCTATATTGACTGATGCAGCTAGAACTCTAAATCAAACACGGTTTGTGCTAGCTTCTCGAAACTTGACACAATAAAGTAGGTCTACGTTCTATCTCTAAGGTTTGTTTCCTCTTGATGTAGCCTAAAGCAGGGACTGGCGAATAACACTTATATTGAAAGGGGTTGCCAACTTTCAAAAAACCAGAGTCTCCTGAAATCTCAACATATATTTTTTCATCCAATCTTCATGATACTTTCAAGTAATGATCAGTACACCATTCCCACTTGGATGCCCAAGTTTTGTTCTTCTAGGTTGAAGCATTCGTTTGCAGGAACAGTTTGAATTTTTAGGTTTCACTCTGTTTTCTCCTATATTGACAAATGTAGTTCAAACTCTAAATCATACACGGTTTGGGCTTGCTTCTTGAAACTTGACACAATAAAGTAGTTCTACATTCTATCCCTAAGGTTTGTTTCCTCTTGATGTAGCCTTCAGCACAGACTGGCGAATAACACTTACAATGAAAGGCGTTGTTAGGCTGCCAAAAAACTAGAGTCTCCTGAAATCTAAACACATATTTTTTTCCGACCTTAATGATACTTTCAAGTAATGAGCAGTACACCAATCAAACTTGGATGCCCAAGTTTCGTTCTCCTAGGTTGATGCATTCGTTTGCAGTAACAGTTTGAATTTCTAGGTTTCACTCTGTTTTCTCCTATATTGACAGATGCAGCTAGAACTCTAAATCAAACACGGTTTGTGCTAGCTTCTTGAATCTTGACACAATAAAGTAGTTCTACGTTCTATCTCTAAGGTTTGTTTCCTCTTGATGTAGCCTAAAGCAGGGACTGGCGAATAACACTTATATTGAAAGGGGTTGCAAAACTTTCAAAAAACTAGAGTCTCCTGAAATCTCAACATATATTTTTTCATCCAATCTTCATGATACATTCAAGTAATGATCAGTACTCCATTCCCACTTGGATGCCCAAGTTTGTTCTTCTAGGTTGAAGCATTCGTTTGCAGGAACAGTGTGAATTTTTAGGTTTCACTCTGGTTTCTCCTATATTGACAGATGCAGTTAGAACTTTAAATCAAACACGGTTTGTGCTAGCTACTTGAAACATGACACAATAAAGTAGTTCTACGTTCCGTCCCTAAGGTTTGTTTCCTCTTGATGTAGCCTTCAGCACAGACTGGCGAATAACACTTACAATGAAAGGCGTTGTTAGGCTGCCAAAAAACTAGAGTCTCCTGAAATCTCAACACATATTTTTTTCCGACCTTAATGATACTTTCAAGTAATGAGCAGTACACCAATCAAACTTGGATGCCCAAGTTTCGTTCTCCTAGGTTGATGAATTCCTTTGCAGTAACAGTTTGAATTTCTAGGTTTCACTCTGTTTTCTCCTATATTGACAGATGCAGCTAGAACTCTAAATCAAACACGGTTTGTGCTAGCTTCTCGAAACTTGACACAATAAAGTAGTTCTATGTTCTATATCTAAGGTTTGTTTCCTCTTGATGTAGCCTTCAGCACAGACTGGCGAATAACACTTACAATGAAAGGCGTTGTTAGGCTGCCAAAAAACTAGAGTCTCCTGAAATCTCAACAGATATTTTTTTTCCGACCTTAATTATACTTTCAAGTAATGAGCAGTACACCAATCAAACTTGGATGCCCAAGTTTCGTTCTCCTAGGTTGATGCATTCGTTTGCAGTAACAGTTTGAATTTCTAGGTTTCACTCTGTTTTCTTCCTATATTGACAGATGCAGCTAGAACTCTAAATCAAACACGGTTTGTGCTAGCTTCTCGAAACTTGACACAATAAAGTAGTTCTACGTTCTATATCTAAGGTTTGTTTCCTCTTGATGTAGCCTTCAGCACAGACTGGCGAATAACACTTACAATGAAAGGCGTTGTTAGGCTGCCAAAAAACTAGAGTCTCCTGAAATCTCAACACATATTTTTTTTCCGACCTTAATGATACTTTCAAGTAATGAGCCGTACACCAATCAAACTTGGATGCCCAAGTTTCGTTCTCCTAGGTTGTTGCATTCATTTGCAGTAACAGTTTGAATTTTTAGGTTTCACTTTGGTTTCTCCTATATTGACAAATGTAGTTCAAACTCTAAATCATACACGGTTTGGGCTAGCTTCTTGAAACGTGACACAATAAATTAGTTCTACGTTCTATCCCTAAGGTCTTGTTTTCCTCTTGATGTAGCCTTCAGCACAGACTGGCGAATAACACTTACAATGAAAGGCGTTGTTAGGCTGCCAAAAAACTAGAGTCTCCTGAATTCTCAACACATATTTTTTCCGACCTTAATGATACTTTCAAGTAATGAGCAGTACACCAATCAAACTTGGATGCCCAAGTTTCGTTCTACTAGGTTGATGCATTCGTTTGCATAACAGTTTGAATTTCTAGGTTTCACTCTGTTTTCTCCTATATGACAGATGCAGCTTAGAACTCTAATCAAACACGGTTTGTGCTAGCTTCTTGAAACTTGACACAATAAAGTAGTTCTACGTTCTATTTCTAAGGTTTGTTTCCTCTGATGTAGCCTAAAGCAGGGACTGGCGAATAACACTTATATTGAAAGGGGTTGCCAAACTTTCAAAAAACTACAGTCTCCTGAAATCTCAACATATATTTTTTCATCCAATCTTCATGATACATTCAAGTAATGATCAGTACACCAATCCCACTTGGATGCTCAAGTTTCATTCTCCTACGTTGAAGCATTCGTTTGCAGGAACAGTTTGAATTTTTAGGTTTCACTCTGTTTTCTCCTATATTGACAAACGTAGTTCAAACTCTAAATAATACACGGTTTGGGCTAGCTTCTTGAAACTTGACACAATAAAGTAGTTCTACATTCTATCCCTAAGGTTTGTTTCCTCTTGATGTAGACTTCAGCACAGACTGGCGAATAACACTTACAATGAGAGGCGTTGTTAGGCTACCAAAAACTAGAGTCTCCTGAAATCTCAACACATATTTTTTTCCGACCTTAATGATACTTTCAAGTAATGAGCAGTACACCAATCAAACTTGGATGCCCAAGTTTCGTTCTCCTAGGTTGATGCATTCGTTTGCAGTAACAGTTTGAATTTCTAGGTTTCACTCTCTTTTCTCCTATATTGACAGATGCAGCTAGAACTCTAAATCAAACACGGTTTGTGCTAGCTTCTTGAAACTTGACACAATAAAGTAGGTCTACGTTCTATCTCTAAGGTTTGTTTCCTCTTGATGTAGCCTAAAGCAGGGACTGGCGAATAACACTTATATTGAAAGGGGTTGCCAAACTTTCAAAAAACTAGAGTCTATTGAAATCTCAACATATATTTTTTCATCCAATCTTCATGATACTTTCAAGTAATGATCAGTACACCATTCCCACTTGGATGCCCAAGTTTTGTTCTTCTAGGTTGAAGCATTCGTTTGCAGTAATAGTTTGAATTTTTAGGTTTCACTCTGTTTTCTCCTATATTGACAAATGTAGTTCAAACTCTAAATCATACACGGTTTGGGCTAGCTTCTTGAAACTTGACACAATAAAGTAGTTCTACATTCTATCCCTAAGGTTTGTTTCGCTTGATGTAGCCTTCAGCACAGACTGGCGAATAACACATACAATGAAAGGCGTTGTTAGACTGCTAAAAAACAAGAGTCTTCTGAAATCTCAACACATATTTTTTTCCGACCGTAATGATACTTTCAAGTAATGAGCAGTACACCAATCAAACTTGGATGCCCAAGTTTCGTTCTCCTGGGTTGATGCATTCGTTTGCAGTAACAGTTTGAATTTCTAGGTTTCACTCTGTTTTCTCCTATATTGACAGATGCAGCTAGAACTCTAAATCAAACACGGTTTGTGCTAGCTTCTCGAAACTTGACACAATAAAGTAGTTCTACGTTCTATATCTAAGGTTTGTTTCCTCTTGATGTAGCCTTCAGCAGAGACTGGCGAATCACACTTACAATGAAAGGCGTTGTTAGGCTGCCAAAAAACTAGAGTCTCCTGAAATCTCATCATATATTTTTTCTTCCGATCTTCATGATACTTTCAAGTAATGAGCAGTGCACCAATCAAACTTGGATGCCCAAGTTTCGTTCTCCTAGGTTGAAGCATTCGTTTGCAGGAACAGTTTGAATTTTTAGGTTTCACTCTGTTTTGTCCTATATTGACAGATTCAGTTCGAACTCTAAATCAAACACGGTTTGTGCTAGCTTCTTGAAACTTGAAAAAATACTGTAGTTCTACGTTCTATCTCTAAGGTTTGTTTCCTCTCGATGTAGCCTAATGCAGGGACTGGCGAATAACACTTTTATTGAAAGGGGTTGCCAAACTTCCAAAAACTAGAGTCTTCTGAAATCTCAACATATATTTTTTCATCCAATCTTCATGATACTTTCAAGTAATGATCAGTACACCCATCCCACTTGGATGCTCAAGTTTCATTCTTCAACGTTGAAGCATTCATTTGCAGTAACAGTTTGAATTTTTAGGTTTCACTCTGTTTTCTCCTATATTGACAAATGTAGTTCAAACACGGTTTGGGCTAGCTTCTTGAAACTTGACAAAATAAAGTACTTCTACATTCTATCCCTAAGGTTTGTTTCCTCTTGATGTAGCCTTCAGCACAGACTGGCGAATAACACTTAAAATGAAAGGCGTTGTTAGGCTGCCAAATAACTAGAGTCTCCTGAAATCTCAACACATATTTTTTTCCGACATTAATGTACTTTCAAGTAATGAGCAGTACACCAATCAAACTTGGATGCCCAATTTTCGTTCTCCTAGGTTGATGCATTCGTTTGCAGTAACAGTTTGAATTTCTAGGTTTCACTCTGTTTTCTCCTTTATTGACAGATGATGCTAGAACTCTAAATCAAACACGGTTTGTGCTAGCTTCTCGAAATTGACACAATAAAGTAGTTCTACGTTCTATCTCTAAGGTTTGTTTCCTCTTGATGTAGCCTAAAGCAGGGACTGGCGAATAACACTTATATTGAAAGGGGTTGCCAAACTTTCTAAAAACTAGAGTCTCCTGAAATCTCAACATATATTTTTTCATCCAATCTTCATGATACTTTCAAGTAATGATCAGTACACCATTCCCACCTGGATGCCCAAGTTTTGTTCTTCTAGGTTGAAGCATTCGTTTGCAGGAACAGTTTGAATTTTTATTTTTCACTCTGTTTTCTCCTATATTGACAGATGCAGTTAGAACTTTAAATCAAACACGGTTTGTGCTAGCTACTTGAAACATGACACAATAAAGTAGTTCTATGTTCTATCCCTAAGGTTTGTTTCCTCTTGATGTAGCCTTCAGCAGAGACTGGTGAATAACACATTTAATGAAAGGCGTTGTTAGGCTGCCAAAAAACTACAGTCTCCTGAAATCTCAACATATATTTTTTCTTCTGACCTTCATGATACTTTCAAGTAATGAGCAGTACACCAATCAAACTTGGATGCCCAAGTTTCGTTCTCCTAGGTTGATGCATTCGTTTGCAGTAACAGTTTGAATTTCTAGGTTTCACTCTGTTTTCTCCTATATTGACAGATGCAGCTAGAACTCTAAATCAAACACGGTTTGTGCTAGCTTCTCGAAACTTGACACAATAAAGTAGTTCTACGTTCTATATCTAAGGTTTGTTTCCTCTTGATGTAGCCTTCAGCACAGACTGGCGAATAACACTTAAAATGAAAGGCGTTGTTAGGCTGCCAAAAAACTAGAGTCTCCTGAAATCTCAACAGATATTTTTTTTCCGACCTTAATGATACTTTCAAGTAATGAGCCGTACACCAATCAAACTTGGATGAACAAGTTTCGTTCTCCTAGGTTGTTGCATTCGTTTGCAGTAACAGTTTGAATTTTTAGGTTTCACTTTGGTTTCTCCTATATTGACAAATGTAGTTCAAACTCTAAATCATACACGGTTTGGGCTAGCTTCTTGAAACGTGACACAATAAAGTAGTTCTACGTTCTATCCCTAAGGTTTGTTTCCTCTTGATGTAGCCTTCAGCACAGACTGGCGAATAACACTTACAATGAAAGGCGTTGTTAGGCTGCCAAAAAACTAGAGTCTCCTGAAATCTCAACACATATTTTTTTCCGACCTTAATGATACTTTCAAGTAATGAGCAGTACACCAATCAAACTTGGATGCCCAAGTTTCGTTCTACTAGGTTGATGCATTCGTTTGCATAACAGTTTGAATTTCTAGGTTTCACTCTGTTTTCTCCTATATTGACAGATGCAGCTAGAACTCTAAATCAAACACGGTTTGTGCTAGCTTCTTGAAACTTGACACAATAAAGTAGTTCTACGTTCTATCTCTAAGGTTTGTTTCCTCTTGATGTAGCCTAAAGCAGGGACTGGCGAATAACACTTATATTGAAAGGGGTTGCCAAACTTTCTAAAAACTAGAGTCTCCTGAAATCTCAACATATATTTTTTCATCCAATCTTCATGATACTTTCAAGTAATGATCAGTACACCATTCCCACCTGGATGCCCAAGTTTTGTTCTTCTAGGTTGAAGCATTCGTTTGCAGGAACAGTTTGAATTTTTAGGTTTCCTCTGTTTTTTCCTATATTGACAGATGCAGTTAGAACTTTAAATCAAACACGGTTTGTGCTAGCTACTTGAAACATGACACAATAAAGTAGTTCTATGTTCTATCCCTAAGGTTTGTTTCCTCTTGATGTAGCATTCAGCAGAGACTGGTGAATAACACATTTAATGAAAGGCGTTGTTAGGCTGCCAAAAAACTACAGTCTCCTGAAATCTCAACATATATTTTTTCTTCTGACCTTCATGATACTTTCAAGTAATGAGCAGTGCACCAATCAAACTTGGATGCCCAAGTTTCGTTCTCCTAGGTTGAAGCATTCGTTTGCAGGAACAGTTTGAATTTTTAGGTTTCACTCTGTTTTGTCCTATATTGACAGATGCAGTTCGAACTCTAAATCAAACACGGTTTGTGCTAGCTTCTTGAAACTTGACACAATAAAGTAGTTCTACGTTCTATCTCTAAGGTTTGTTTCCTCTTGATATAGCCTAAAGCAGGGACTGGTGAATAACACTTATATTGAAAGGGTTGCCAAACTTTCAAAAAACTAGAGTCTCCTGAAATCTCAACATATATTTTTTCATCCAATCTTCATGATACTTTCAAGTAATGATCAGTACACCATTCCCACCTGGATGACCAAGTTTTGTTCTTCTAGGTTGAAGCATTCGTTTGCAGGAACAGTTTGAATTTTTAGGTTTCACTCTGTTTTCTCCTATATTGACAGATGCAGTTAGAACTTTAAATCAAACACGGTTTGTGCTAGCTACTTGAAACATGACACAATAAAGTAGTTCTACGTTCTATCCCTAAGGTTTGTTTCCTCTTCATGTAGCCTTCAGCAGAGACTGGTGAATAACACATTTAATGAAAGGCGTTGTTAGGCTGCCAAAAAACTACAGTCTCCTGAAATCTCATCATATATTTTTTCTTCCGACTTTCATGATACTTTCAAGTAATGAGCAGTGCACCAATCAAACTTGGATGCCCAAGTTTTGTTCTCCTGGGTTGAAGCATTCGTTTGCAGGAACAGTTTGAATTTTTAGGTTTTACTCTGTTTTGTCCTATATTGACAGATGCAGCTAGAACTCTAAATCAAACACGGTTTGTGCTAGCTTCTTGAAACTTGACACAATAAAGTAGTTCTACGTTCTATCTCTAAGGTTTGTTTCCTCTTGATGTAGCCTAAAGCAGGGACTGGCGAATAACACTTATATTGAAAGGGGTTGCCAAACTTTCAAAAAACTAGACTCTCCTGAAATCTCAACATATATTTTTTCATCCAATCTTCAAGATACATTCAATTAATGATCAGTACACCATTCCCACTTGCATGCCCAAGTTTTGTTCTTCTAGGTTGAAGCATTCGTTTGCAGGAACAGTTTGAATTTTTAGGTTTCACTCTGGTTTCTCCTATATTGACAGATGCAGTGAGAACTTTAAATCAAACACGGTTTGTGGTAGCTACTTGAAACATGACACAATAAAGTAGTTCTACGTTCTATCCCTAAGGTTTGTTTCCTCTTGATGTAGCCTTAAGCAGAGACTGGCGAATAACACATTCAATGAAAGGCGTTGTTAGGCTGCCAAAAAACTACAGTCTCCTGAAATCTCATCATATATTTTTTCTTCCGACCTTCATGATACTTTCAAGTAATGAGCAGTGCACCAATCAAACTTGGATGCCCAAGTTTCGTTCTCCTAGGTGGATGCATTCGTTTGCAGTAACAGTTTGAATTTCTAGGTTTCACTCTGTTTTCTCCTATATTGACAGATGCAGCTAGAACTCTATATCAAACACTGTTTGTGCTAGCTTCTCGATACTTGACACAATAAAGTAGGTCTACGTTCTATCTCTAAGGTTTGTTTCCTCTTGATGTAGCCTAAAGCAGGGCCTGGCGAATAACACTTATATTGAAAGGGGTTGCCAAACTTTCAAAAAACCAGAGTCTCCTGAAATCTCAATATATATTTTTTCTTCCAATCTTCATGATACTTTCAAGTAATGATCAGTACACCATTCCCACTTGGATGCCCAAGTTTTCTTCTTCTAGGTTGAAGCATTCGTTTGCAGGAACAGTTTGAATTTGTAGGTTTCACTCTGTTTTCTCCTATATTGACAAATGTACTTCAAACTCTAAATCATACACGGTTTGGGCTAGCTTCTTGAAACTTGACACAATAAAGTAGTTCTACATTCTATCCCTAAGGTTTGTTTCCTCTTGATGTAGCCTTCAGCACAGACTGGCGAATAACACTTAAAATGAAAGGCGTTGTTAGGGTGCCAAAAAACTAGAGTCTCCTGAAATTTCAACACATATTTTTTATCGACCTTAATGATACTTTCAAGTAATGAGCAGTACACCAATCAAACTTGGATGCCCAAGTTTCATTCTCCTAGGTTGATGCATTCGTTTGCAGTAACAGTTTGAATTTCTAGGTTTCACTCTGTTTTCTCCTATATTGACAGAAGCAACTAGAACTCTAAATCAAACACGGTTTGTGCTAGCTTCTTGAAACTTGACACAATAAAGTAGTTCTACGTTCTATCTCTAAGGTTTGTTTCCTCTTGATGTAGCCTAAAGCAGGGACAGGCGAATAACACTTATATTGAAAGGGGTTGCCAAACTTTCAAAAAACTAGAGTCTCCTGAATTCTCAACATATATTTTTTCATCCAATCTTCATGATACTTTCAAGTAATGATCAGTACACCATTCCCACTTGGATGCCCAAGTTTTGTTCTTCTAGGTTGAAGCATTCGTTTGCAGTAATAGTTTGAATTTTTAGGTTTCACTCTGTTTTCTCCTATATTGACAAATGTAGTTCAAACTCTAAATCATACACGGTTTGGGCTAGCTTCTCGAAACTTGACACAATAAAGTAGTTCTACATTCTATCCCTAAGGTTTGTTTCGCTTGATGTAGCCTTCAGCACAGACTGGCGAATAACACATAAAATGAAAGGCGTTGTTAGACTGCTAAAAAACTAGAGTCTTCTGAAATCTCAACACATATTTTTTTCCGATCATAATGATACTTTCAAGTAATGAGCAGTACACCAATCAAACTTGGATGGCCAAGTTTCGTTCTCCTAGGTTGAAGCATTCGTTTGCAGGAACAGTTTGAGTTTTTAGGTTTCACTCTGTTTTGTCCTATATTGACAGATTCAGTTCGAACTCTAAATCAAACACGGTTTGTGCTAGCTTCTTGAAACTTGAAAAAATACTGTAGTTCTACGTGCTATCTCTAAGGTTTGTTTCCTCTCGATGTAGCCTAATGCAGGGACTGGCGAATAACACTTTTATTGAAAGGGGTTGCCAAACTTCCAAAAACTAGAGTCTTCTGAAATCTCAACATATATTTTTTCATCCAATCTTCATGATACTTTCAAGTAATGATCAGTACACCCATCCCACTTGGATGCTCAAGTTTCATTCTTCAACGTTGAAGTATTCATTTGCAGTAACAGTTTGAATTTTTAGGTTTCACTCTGTTTTCTCCTATATTGACAAATGTAGTTCAAACACGGTTTGGGCTAGCTTCTTGAAACTTGACACAATAAAGTATTCTACATTCTATCCCTAAGGTTTGTTTCCTCTTGATGTAGCCTTCAGCACAGACTGGCGAATAACACTTACAATGAAAGGCGTTGTTAGGCTGCCAAATAACTAGAGTCTCCTGAAATCTCAAAACATATTTTTTTCCGACCTTAATGTACTTTCAAGTAATGAGCAGTACACCAATCAAACTTGGATGCCCAAGTTTCGTTCTCCTAGGTTGATGCATTCGTTTGCAGTAACAGTTTGAATTTCTAGGTTTCACTCTGTTTTCTCCTTTATTGACAGATGATGCTAGAACTCTAAAACAAACACGGTTTGTGCTAGCTTCTCGAAATTGACACAATAAAGTAGTTCTACGTTCTATCTCTAAGGTTTGTTTCCTCTTGATGTAGCCTAAAGCAGGGACTGGCGAATAACACTTATATTGAAAGGGGTTGCCAAACTTTCTAAAAACTAGAGTCTCCTGAAATCTCAACATATATTTTTTCATCCAATCTTCATGATACTTTCAAGTAATGATCAGTACACCATTCCCACCTGGATGCCCAAGTTTTGTTCTTCTAGGTTGAAGCATTCGTTTGCAGGAACAGTTTGAATTTTTAGGTTTCACTCTGGTTTCTCCTATATTGACAGATGAAGTCAGAACTTTAAATCAAACGCGGTTTGTGCTAGCTACTTGAAACATGACACAATAAAGTAGTTCTACGTTCTATCCCTAAGGTTTGTTTCCTCTTGATGTAGCCTTAAGCAGAGACTGGCGAATAACACATTCAATGAAAGGCGTTGTTAGGCTGCCAAAAAACTACAGTCTCCTGAAATCTCATCATATATTTTTTCTTCCGACCTTCATGATACTTTCAAGTAATGAGCAGTGCACCAATCAAACTTGGATGCCCAAGTTTCATTCTCCTAGGTTGAAGCATTCGTTTGCAGGAACAGTTTGAATTTTTAGGTTTCACTCTGTTTTGTCCTATATTGACAGATGCAGTTCGAACACTATATGAAACACGGTTTGTGCTAGCTTCTTGAAACTTGACAAAATACTGTAGTTCTACGTTCTATTTCTAAGGTTTGTTTCCTCTTGATGTAGCCTAATGCAGGGACTGGCGAATATCACTTTTATTGAAAGGGGTTGCCAAACTTCCAAAAAATAGAGTCTTCTGAAATCTCAACATATATTTTTTCATCCAATCTTCATGATATTTTCAAGTAATGATCAGTACACCATTCCCACTTGGATGCCCAAGTTTTGTTCTTCTAGGTTGAAGCATTCGTTTGCAGGAACAGTTTGAATTTTTAGGTTTCACTCTGTTTTCTCCTATATTGACAGATGCAGTTAGAACTTTAAATCAAACACGGTTTGTGCTAGCTACTTGAAACAAGACACAATAAAGTAGTTCTACGTTCTATCTCTAAGTTTTGTTTCCTCTTGATATAGCCTTCAGCACAGACTGGCGAATAACACTTACAATGAAAGGCGTTGTTAGGCTGCCAAAAAACTAGAGTCTCCTGAAATCTCAACACATATTTTTTTCTGACCTTATTGATACTTTCAAGTAATGAGCAGTACACCAATCAAACTTGGATGCCCAAGTTTTGTTCTTCTAGGTTGAAGCATTCGTTTGCAGGAACAGTTTGAATTTTTAGGTTTCACTCTGTTTTCTCCTATATTGACTAATGCAGTTAGAACTTTAAATCAAACACGGTTTGTGCTAGCTACTTGAAACATGACACAATAAAGTAGTTCTACGTTCTATCCCTAAGGTTTGTTTCCTCTTGATGTAGCCTTCAGCAGAGACTGGTGAATAACACATTTAATGAAAGGCGTTGTTAGGCTGCCAAAAAACTACAGTCTCCTGAAATCTCATCATATATTTTTTCTTCGGACCTTCATGATACTTTCATGTAATGAGCAGTGCACCAATCAAACTTGGATGCCCAAGTTTTGTTCTCCTAGGTTGAAGCATTCGTTTGCAGGAACAGTTTGAATTTTTAGGTTTCACTCTCTTTTGTCCTATATTGACAGATGCAGTTCGAACTCTAAATCAAACACGGTTTGTGCTAGCTTCTTGAAACTTGACAAAATACTGTAGTTCTACGTTCTGTCTCTAAGGTTTTCTTCCTCTTGATGTAGCCTAATGGAGGGACTGGCGAAATACACTTTTATTGAAAGGGGTTGCCAAACTTCCAAAAACTAGAGTCTTCTGAAATCTCAACATATATTTTATCATCCAATCTTCATGATACTTTCAAGTAATGATCAGTACACCATTCCCACTTGGATGCCCAAGTTTTGTTCTTCTAGGTTGAAGCATTCGTTTGCAGGAACAGTTTGAATTTTTAGGTTTCACTCTGTTTTCTCCTATATTGACAAATGTAGTTCAAACTCTAAATCATACACGGTTTGGGCTAGCTTCTTGAAACTTGACACAATAAAGTAGTTCTACATTCTATCCCTAAGGTTTGTTTCCTCTTGATGTAGCCTTCAGCACAGACTGGCGAATAACACTTACAATGAAAGGCGTTGTTAGGCTGCCAAAAAACTAGAGTCTCCTGAAATCTCAACACATATTTTTTTCCGACCTTAATGATACTTTCAAGTAATGAGCAGTGCACCAATCAAACTTGGATGCCCAAGTTTCGTTCTCCTAGTTTGAAGCATTCGTTTGCAGGAACAGTTTGAATTTTTAGGTTTCACTCTGTTTTGTCCTATATTGACAGATGCAGCTAGAACTCTAAATCAAACACGGTTTGTGCTAGCTTCTTGAAACTTGACACAATAAAGTAGTTCTACGTTCTATCTCTAAGGTTTGTTTCCTCTTGATGTAGCCTAAAGCAGGGACTGGCGAATAACACTTATATTAAAAGGGGTTGCCAAACTTTCAAAAAACTAGACTCTCCTGAAATCTCAACATATATTTTTTCATCCAATCTTCAAGATACATTCAATTAATGATCAGTACACCATTCCCACTTGCATGCCCAAGTTTTGTTCTTCTAGGTTGAAGCATTCGTTTGCAGGAACTGCTTGAATTTCTAGGTTTCACTCTGTTTTCTCCTATATTGACAAATGTAGTTCAAACTCTAAATCATACACGGTTTGGGCTAGCTTCTTGAAACATGACACAATAAAGTAGTTCTACGTTCTATCCCTAAGGTTTGTTTCCTCTTGATGTAGCCTTAAGCAGAGACTGGCGAATAACACATTCAATGAAATGCGTTGTTAGGCTGCCAAAAAACTACAGTCTCCTGAAATCTCATCATATATTTTTTCTTCCGACCTTCATGATACTTTCAAGTAATGAGCAGTGCACCAATCAAACTTGGATGCCCAAGTTTCGTTCTCCTAGGTTGAAGCATTCGTTTGCAGGAACAGTTTGAATTTTTAGGTTTCACTCTGTTTTGTCCTATATTGACAGATGCAGTTCGAACTCTAAATCAAACACGGTTTGTGCTAGCTTCTTGAAACTTGACTAAATACTGTAGTTCTACGTTCTATCTCTAAGGTTTGTTTCCTCTTGATGTAGCCTAATGCAGGGACTGGCGAATAACACTTTTATTGAAAGGGGTTGCCAAACTTCCAAAAACTAGAGTCTTCTGAAATCTCAACATATATTTTTTCATCCAATCTTCATGATACTTTCAAGTAATGATCAGTACACCAATCCCACTTGGATGCTCAAGTTTCATTCTCCTACTTTGAAGCATTCGTTTGCAGTAACAGTTTGAATTTTTAGGTTTCACTCTGTTTTCTCCGATATTGACAAATGTAGTTCAAACTCTAAATCATACACGGTTTGGGCTAGCTTCTTGAAAATTGACACCATAAAGTAGTTCTACATTCTGTCCCTAAGGTTTGTTTCCTCTTGATGTAGCCTTCAGCACAGACAGGCGAATAACACTTACAATGAAAGGCGTTGTTAGGCTTCCAAAAAACTAGAGTCTCCTGAAATCTCAACACATATTTTTTTTCGACCTTAATGATACTATCAAGTAATGAGCAGTACACCAATCAAACTTGGATGCCCAAGTTTTGTTCTCCTAGGTTGATGCATTCGTTTGCAGTAACAGTTTGAATTTCTAGGTTTCACTCTGTTTTCTCCTATATTGACAGATGCAACTAGAACTCTAAATCAAACACGGTTTGTGCTAGCTTCTTGAAACTTGACACAATAAAGTAGTTCTACGTTCTATCTCTAAGGTTTGTTTCCTCTTGATGTAGCCTAAAGCAGGGACAGGCGAATAACACTTATATTAAAAGGGGTTGCCAAACTTTCAAAAAACTAGAGTCTCCTGAATTCTCAACATATATTTTTTCATCCAATCTTCATGATACATTCAAGTAATGATCAGTACACCATTCCCACTTGGATGCCCAAGTTTTGTTCTTCTAGGTTGAAGCATTCGTTTGCAGGAACAGTTTGAATTTTTAGGTTTCACTCTGTTTTCTCCTATATTGACAGATGCAGTTAGAACTTTAAATCAAACACGGTTTGTGCTAGCTACTTGAAACATGACACAATAAAGTAGTTCTACGTTCTATCTCTAAGTTTTGTTTCCTCTTGATGTAGCCTTCAGCACAGACTGGCGAATAACACTTACAATGAAAGGCGTTGTTAGGCTGCCAAAAAACTAGAGTCTCCTGAAATCTCAACACATATTTTTTTCCGACCTTAATGATACTTTCAAGTAATGAGCAGTACACCAATCAAACTTGGATGCCCAAGTTTAGTTCTCCTAGGTTGATGCATTCGTTTGCAGTAACAGTTTGAATTTCTAGGTTTCACTCTGTTTTCTCCTATATTGACTGATGCAGCTAGAACTCTAAATCAAACACGGTTTGTGCTAGCTTCTCGAAACTTGACACAATAAAGTAGGTCTACGTTCTATCTCTTAGGTTTGTTTCCTCTTGATGTAGCCTAAAGCAAGGACTGGCGAATAACACTTATATTGAAAGGGGTTGCCAACTTTCAAAAAACCAGAGTCTCCTGAAATCTCAACATATATTTTTTCATCCAATCTTCATGATACTTTCAAGTAATGATCAGTACACCATTCCCACTTGGATGCCCAAGTTTTGTTCTTCTAGGTTGAAGCATTCGTTTGCAGGAACAGTTTGAATTTTTAGGTTTCACTCTGTTTTCTCCTATATTGACAAATGTAGTTCAAACTCTAAATCATACACGGTTTGGGCTTGCTTCTTGAAACTTGACACAATAAAGTAGTTCTCCATTCTATCCCTAAGGTTTGTTTCCTCTTGATGTAGCCTTCAGCACAGACTGGCGAATAATACTTACAATGAAAGGCGTTGTTAGGCTGCCAAAAAACTAGAGTCTCCTGAAATCTCAACACATATTTTTTTCCGACCTTAATGATACTTTCAAGTAATGAGCAGTACACCAATCAAACTTGGATGCCCAAGTTTCGTTCTCCTAGGTTGATGCATTCGTTTGCAGTAACAGTTTGAATTTCTAGGTTTCACTCTGTTTTCTCCTATATTGACAGATGCAGCTAGAACTCTAAATCAAACACGGTTTGTGCTAGCTTCTTGAATCTTGACACAATAAAGTAGTTCTACGTTCTATCTCTAAGGTTTGTTTCCTCTTGATGTAGCCTAAAGCAGGGACTGGCGAATAACACTTATATTGAAAGGGGTTGCAAAACTTGCAAAAAACTAGAGTCTCCTGAAATCTCAACATATATTTTTTCATCCAATCTTCATGATACATTCAAGTAATGATCAGTACTCCATTCCCACTTGGATGCCCAAGTTTTGTTCTTCTAGGTTGAAGCATTCGTTTGCAGGAACAGTTTGAATTTTTAGGTTTCACTCTGGTTTCTCCTATATTGACAGATGCAGTTAGAACTTTAAATCAAACACGGTTTGTGCTAGCTACTTGAAACATGACACAATAAAGTAGTTCTACGTTCCATCCCTAAGGTTTGTTTCCTCTTGATGTAGCCTTCAGCACAGACTGGCGAATTACACTTACAATGAAAGGCGTTGTTAGGCTGCCAAAAAACTAGAGTCTCCTGAAATCTCAACACATATTTTTTTCCGACCTTAATGATACTTTCAAGTAATGAGAAGTACAACAATCAAACTTGGATGCCCAAGTTTCGTTCTCCTAGGTTGAAGCATTCGTTTGCAGGAACAGTTTGAATTTTTAGGTTTCACTCTGTTTTGTCCTATATTGACAGATGCAGTTCGAACTCTAAATCAAACACGGTTTGTGCTAGCTTCTTGAAACTTGACTAAATACTGTAGTTCTACGTTCTATCTCTAAGGTTTGTTTCCTCTTGATGTAGCCTAATGCAGGGACTGGCGAATAACACTTTTATTGAAAGGGGTTGCCAAACTTCCAAAAACTAGAGTCTTCTGAAATCTCAACATATATTTTTTCATCCAATCTTCATGATACTTTCAAGTAATGATCAGTACACCAATCCCACTTGGATGCTCAAGTTTCATTCTCCTACTTTGAAGCATTCGTTTGCAGTAACAGTTTGAATTTTTAGGTTTCACTCTGTTTTCTCCGATATTGACAAATGTAGTTCAAACTCTAAATCATACACGGTTTGGGCTAGCTTCTTGAAAATTGACACCATAAAGTAGTTCTACATTCTGTCCCTAAGGTTTGTTTCCTCTTGATGTAGCCTTCAGCACAGACAGGCGAATAACACTTACAATGAAAGGCGTTGTTAGGCTTCCAAAAAACTAGAGTCTCCTGAAATCTCAACACATATTTTTTTTCGACCTTAATGATACTATCAAGTAATGAGCAGTACACCAATCAAACTTGGATGCCCAAGTTTTGTTCTCCTAGGTTGATGCATTCGTTTGCAGTAACAGTTTGAATTTCTAGGTTTCACTCTGTTTTCTCCTATATTGACAGATGCAACTAGAACTCTAAATCAAACACGGTTTGTGCTAGCTTCTTGAAACTTGACACAATAAAGTAGTTCTACGTTCTATCTCTAAGGTTTGTTTCCTCTTGATGTAGCCTAAAGCAGGGACAGGCGAATAACACTTATATTAAAAGGGGTTGCCAAACTTTCAAAAAACTAGAGTCTCCTGAATTCTCAACATATATTTTTTCATCCAATCTTCATGATACATTCAAGTAATGATCAGTACACCATTCCCACTTGGATGCCCAAGTTTTGTTCTTCTAGGTTGAAGCATTCGTTTGCAGGAACAGTTTGAATTTTTAGGTTTCACTCTGTTTTCTCCTATATTGACAGATGCAGTTAGAACTTTAAATCAAACACGGTTTGTGCTAGCTACTTGAAACATGACACAATAAAGTAGTTCTACGTTCTATCCCTAAGGTTTGTTTCCTCTTGATGTAGCCTTCTGCACAGACTGGCGAATAACACTTACAATGAAAGGCGTTGTTAGGCTGCCAAAAAACTAGAGTCTCCTGAAATCTCAACACATATTTTTTTCCGACCTTAATGATACTTTCAAGTAATGAGCAGTACACCAATCAAACTTGGATGCCCAAGTTTCGTTCTCCTAGGTTGATGCATTCGTTTGCAGTAACAGTTTGAAATTCTAGGTTTCACTCTGTTTTTTCCTATATTGACAGATGCAGCTAGAACTCTAAATCAAACACGGTTTGTGCTAGCTTCTTGAAACATGACACAATAAAGTAGTTCTACGTTCTATATCTAAGGTTTGTTTCCTCTTGATGTAGCCTAAAGCAGGGACTGGCGAATAACAATTATATTGAAAGGGGTTGCCAAACTTTCAAAAAACTAGAGTCTCCTGAAATCTCAACATATATTTTTTCATCCAATCTTCATGATACATTAAAGTAATGATCAGTACACCATTCCCACTTGCATGCCCAAGTTTTGTTCTTCTAGGTTGAAGCATTCGTTTGCAGGAACAGTTTGAATTTTTAGGTTTCACTCAGTTTTCTCCTCTATTGACAGATGCAGTCAGAACTTTAAATCAAACACGGTTTGTGCTAGCTACTTGAAACATGACACAATAAAGTAGTTCTACGTTCTATCCCTAAGGTTTGTTTCCTCTTGATGTAGCCTTAAGCAGAGACTGGCGAATAACACATTCAATGAAAGGCGTTGTTAGGCTGCCAAAAAACTACAGTCTCCTGAAATCTCATCATATATTTTTTCTTCCGACCTTCATGATACTTTCAAGTAATGAGCAGTGCACCAATCAAACTTGGATGCCCAAGTTTCGTTCTCCTAGGTTGATGCATTCGTTTGAAGTAACAGTTTGAATTTCTAGGTTTCACTCTGTTTTCTCCTATATTGACAGATGCAGCTAGAACTCTATATCAAACACTGTTTGTGCTAGCTTCTCGATACTTGACACAATAAAGTAGGTCTACGTTCTATCTCTAAGGTTTGTTTCCTCTTGATGTAGCCTAAAGCAGGGACTGGCGAATAACACTTATATTGAAAGGGGTTGCCAAACATTCAAAAAACCAGAGTCTCCTGAAATCTCAATATATATTTTTTCTTCCAATCTTCATGATACTTTCAAGTAATGATCAGTACACCATTCCCACTTGGATGCCCAAGTTTTCTTCTTCTAGGTTGAAGCATTCGTTTGCAGGAACAGTTTGAATTTGTAGGTTTCACTCTGTTTTCTCCTATATTGACAAATGTACTTCAAACTCTAAATCATACACGGTTTGGGCTAGCTTCTTGAAACTTGACACAATAAAGTAGTTCTACATTCTATCCCTAAGGTTTGTTTCCTCTTGATGTAGCCTTCAGCACAGACTGGCGAATAACACTTAAAATGAAAGGCGTTGTTAGGGTGCCAAAAAACTAGAGTCTCCTGAAATTTCAACACATATTTTTTATCGACCTTAATGATACTTTCAAGTAATGAGCAGTACACCAATCAAACTTGGATGCCCAAGTTTCATTCTCCTAGGTTGATGCATTCGTTTGCAGTAACAGTTTGAATTTCTAGGTTTCACTCTGTTTTCTCCTATATTGACAGATGCAACTAGAACTCTAAATCAAACACGGTTTGTGCTAGCTTCTTGAAACTTGACACAATAAAGTAGTTCTACGTTCTATCTCTAAGGTTTGTTTCCTCTTGATGTAGCCTAAAGCAGGGACAGGCGAATAACACTTATATTGAAAGGGGTTGCCAAACTTTCAAAAAACTAGAGTCTCCTGAATTCTCAACATATATTTTTTCATCCAATCTTCATGATACTTTCAAGTAATGATCAGTACACCATTCCCACTTGGATGCCCAAGTTTTGTTCTTCTAGGTTGAAGCATTCGTTTGCAGTAATAGTTTGAATTTTTAGGTTTCACTCTGTTTTCTCCTATATTGACAAATGTAGTTCAAACTCTAAATCATACACGGTTTGGGCTAGCTTCTCGAAACTTGACACAATAAAGTAGTTCTACATTCTATCCCTAAGGTTTGTTTCGCTTGATGTAGCCTTCAGCACAGACTGGCGAATAACACATACAATGAAAGGCGTTGTTAGACTGCTAAAAAACTAGAGTCTTCTGAAATCTCAACACATATTTTCTTCCGACCTTCATGATACTTTCAAGTAATGAGCAGTGCACCAATCAAACTTGGATGCCCAAGTTTCGTTCTCCTAGGTTGAAGCATTCGTTTGCAGGAACAGTTTGAATTTTTAGGTTTCACTCTGTTTTGTCCTATATTGACAGATGCAGTTCGAACACTATATCAAACACGGTTTGTGCTAGCTTCTTGAAACTTGAAAAAATACTGTAGTTCTACGTTCTATCTCTAAGGTTTGTTTCCTCTCGATGTAGCCTAATGCAGGGACTGGCGAATAACACTTTTATTGAAAGGGGTTGCCAAACTTCCAAGAACTAGAGTCTTCTGAAATCTCAACATATATTTTTTCATCCAATCTTCATGATACTTTCAAGTAATGATCAGTACACCCATCCCACTTGGATGCTCAAGTTTCATTCTTCAACGTTGAAGTATTCATTTGCAGTAACAGTTTGAATTTTTAGGTTACACTCTGTTTTCTCCTATATTGACAAATGTAGTTCAAACACGGTTTGGGCTAGCTTCTTGAAACTTGACACAATAAAGTAGTTCTACATTCTATCCCTAAGGTTTGTTTCCTCTTGATGTAGCCTTCAGCACAGACTGGCGAATAACACTTACAATGAAAGGCGTTGTTAGGCTGCCAAATAACTAGAGTCTCCTGAAATCTCAAAACATATTTTTTTCCGACCTTAATGTACTTTCAAGTAATGAGCAGTACACCAATCAAACTTGGATGCCCAAGTTTCGTTCTCCTAGGTTGATGCATTCGTTTGCAGTAACAGTTTGAATTTCTAGGTTTCACTCTGTTTTCTCCTTTATTGACAGATGATGCTAGAACTCTAAATCAAACACGGTTTGTGCTAGCTTCTCGAAATTGACACAATAAAGTAGTTCTACGTTCTATCTCTAAGGTTTGTTTCCTCTTGATGTAGCCTAAAGCAGGGACTGGCGAATAACACTTATATTGAAAGGGGTTGCCAAACTTTCTAAAAACTAGAGTCTCCTGAAATCTCAACATATATTTTTTCATCCAATCTTCATGATACTTTCAAGTAATGATCAGTACACCATTCCCACCTGGATGCCCAAGTTTTGTTCTTCTAGGTTGAAGCATTCGTTTGCAGGAACAGTTTGAATTTTTAGGTTTCACTCTGTTTTCTCCTATATTGACAGATGCAGTTAGAACTTTAAATCAAACACGGTTTGTGCTAGCTACTTGAAACATGACACAATAAAGTAGTTCTATGTTCTATCCCTAAGGTTTGTTTCCTCTTGATGTAGCCTTCAGCAGAGACTGGTGAATAACACATTTAATGAAAGGCGTTGTTAGGCTGCCAAAAAACTACAGTCTCCTGAAATCTCAACATATATTTTTTCTTCTGACCTTCATGATACTTTCAAGTAATGAGCAGTACACCAATCAAACTTGGATGCCCAAGTTTCGTTCTCCTAGGTTGATGCATTCGTTTGCAGTAACAGTTTGAATTTCTAGGTTTCACTCTGTTTTCTCCTATATTGACAGATGCAGCTAGAACTCTAAATCAAACACGGTTTGTGCTAGCTTCTCGAAACTTGACACAATAAAGTAGTTCTACGTTCTATATCTAAGGTTTGTTTCCTCTTGATGTAGCCTTCAGCACAGACTGGCGAATAACACTTAAAATGAAAGGCGTTGTTAGGCTGCCAAAAAACTAGAGTCTCCTGAAATCTCAACAGATATTTTTTTTCCGACCTTAATGATACTTTCAAGTAATGAGCCGTACACCAATCAAACTTGGATGCCCAAGTTTCGTTCTCCTAGGTTGTTGCATTCGTTTGCAGTAACAGTTTGAATTTTTAGGTTTCACTTTGGTTTCTCCAATATTGACAAATGTAGTTCAAACTCTAAATCATACACGGTTTGGGCTAGCTTCTTGAAACGTGACACAATAAAGTAGTTCTACGTTCTATCCCTAAGGTTTGTTTCCTCTTGATGTAGCCTTCAGCACAGACTGGCGAATAACACTTACAATGAAAGGCGTTGTTAGGCTGCCAAAAAACTAGAGTCTCCTGAAATCTCAACACATATTTTTTTCCGACCTTAATGATACTTTCAAGTAATGAGCAGTGCACCAATCAAACTTGGATGCCCAAGTTTTGTTCTACTAGGTTGATGCATTCGTTTGCATAACAGTTTGAATTTCTAGGTTTCACTCTGTTTTCTCCTATATTGACAGATGCAGCTAGAACTCTAAATCAAACACGGTTTGTGCTAGCTTCTTGAAACTTGACACAATAAAGTAGTTCTACGTTCTATCTCTAAGGTTTGTTTCCTCTTGATGTAGCCTAAAGCAGGGACTGGCGAATAACACTTATATTGAAAGGGGTTGCCAAACTTTCAAAAAACTAGAGTCTCCTGAAATCTCAACATATATTTTTTCATCCAATCTTCATGATACTTTCAAGTAATGATCAGTACACCATTCCCACCTGGATGACCAAGTTTTGTTCTTCTAGGTTGAAGCATTCGTTTGCAGGAACAGTTTGAATTTTTAGGTTTCACTCTGTTTTGTCCTATATTGACAGATGCAGTTCGAACACTATATCAAACACGGTTTGTGCTAGCTTCTTGAAACTTGACAAAATACTGTAGTTCTACGTTCTGTCTCTAAGGTTTGCTTCCTCTTGATGTAGACTAATGCAGGGACTGGCGAAATACACTTTTATTGAAAGGGGTTGCCAAACTTCCAAAAACTAGAGTCTTCTGAAATCTCAACATATATTTTATCATCCAATCTTCATGATACTTTCAAGTAATGATCAGTACACCATTCCCACTTGGATGCCCAAGTTTTGTTCTTCTAGGTTGAAGCATTCGTTTGCAGGAACAGTTTGAATTTTTAGGTTTCACTCTGTTTTCTCCTATATTGACAAATGTAGTTCAAACTCTAAATCATACACGGTTTGGGCTAGCTTCTTGAAACTTGACACAATAAAGTAGTTCTACATTCTATCCCTAAGGTTTGTTTCCTCTTGATGTAGCCTTCAGCACAGACTGGCGAATAACACTTACAATGAAAGGCGTTGTTAGGCTGCCAAAAAACTAGAGTCTCCTGTAATCTCAACACATATTTTTTTCCGACCTTAATGATACTTTCAAGCAATGAGCAGTGCACCAATCAAACTTGGATGCCCAAGTTTCGTTCTCCTAGTTTGAAGCATTCGTTTGCAGGAACAGTTTGAATTTTTAGGTTTCACTCAGTTTTCTCCTCTATTGACAGATGCAGTCAGAACTTTAAATCAAACATGGTTTGTGCTAGCTACTTGAAACATGACACAATAAAGTAGTTCTACGTTCTATCCCTAAGGTTTGTTTCCTCTTGATGTAGCCTTAAGCAGAGACTGGCGAATAACACATTCAATGAAAAGCGTTGTTAGGCTGCCAAAAAACTACAGTCTCCTGAAATCTCATCATATATTTTTTCTTCCGACCTTCATGATACTTTCAAGTAATGAGCAGTGCACCAATCAAACTTGGATGCCCAAGTTTCGTTCTCCTAGGTTGAAGCATTCGTTTGCAGGAACAGTTTGAATTTTTAGGTTTCACTCTGTTTTGTCCTATATTGACAGATGCAGTTCGAACACTATATCAAACACGGTTTGTGCTAGCTTCTTGAAACTTGACAAAATACTGTAGTTCTACGTTCTATTTCTAAGGTTTGTTTCCTCTTGATGTAGCCTAATGCAGGGACTGGCGAATAACACTTTTATTGAAAGGGGTTGCCAAACTTCCAAAAAATAGAGTCTTCTGAAATCTCAACATATATTTTTTCATCCAATCTTCATGATATTTTCAAGTAATGATAAGCACACCATTCCCACTTGGATGCCCAAGTTTTGTTCTTCTAGGTTGAAGCATTCGTTTGCAGTAACAGTTTGAATTTTTAGGTTTCACTCTGTTTTCTCCTATATTGACAGATGCAGTTAGAACTTTAAATCAAACACGTTTTGTGCTAGCTACTTGAAACATGACACAATAAAGTAGTTCTACGTTCTATCTCTAAGTTTTGTTTCCTCTTGATGTAGCCTTCAGCACAGACTGGCGAATAACACTTACAATGAAAGGCGTTGTTAGGCTGCCAAAAAACTAGAGTCTCCTGAAATCTCAACACATATTTTTTTCTGACCTTAATGATACTTTCAAGTAATGAGCAGTACACCAATCAAACTTGGATGCCCAAGTTTAGTTCTCCTAGGTTGATGCATTCGTTTGCAGTAACAGTTTGAATTTCTAGGTTTCACTCTGTTTTCTCCTATATTGACTGATGCAGCTAGAACTCTAAATCAAACACGGTTTGTGCTAGCTTCTCGAAACTTGACACAATAAAGTAGGTCTACGTTCTATCTCTTAGGTTTGTTTCCTCCTGATGTAGCCTAAAGCAGGGACTGGCGAATAACACTTATATTGAAAGGGGTTGCCAACTTTCAAAAAACCAGAGTCTCCTGAAATCTCAACATATATTTTTTCATCCAATCTTCATGATACTTTCAAGTAATGATCAGTACACCATTCCCACTTGGATGCCCAAGTTTTGTTCTTCTAGGTTGAAGCATTCGTTTGCAGGAACAGTTTGAATTTTTAGGTTTCACTCTGTTTTCTCCTATATTGACAAATGTAGTTCAAACTCTAAATCATACACGGTTTGGGCTTGCTTCTTGAAACTTGACACAATAAAGTAGTTCTCCATTCTATCCCTAAGGTTTGTTTCCTCTTGATGTAGCCTTCAGCACAGACTGGCGAATAACACTTACAATGAAAGGCGTTGTTAGGCTGCCAAAAAACTAGAGTCTCCTGAAATCTCAACACATATTTTTTTCCGACCTTAATGATACTTTCAAGTAATGAGCAGTACACCAATCAAACTTGGATGCCCAAGTTTCGTTCTCCTAGGTTGATGCATTCGTTTGCAGTAACAGATTGAATTTCTAGGTTTCACTCTGTTTTCTCCTATATTGACAGATGCAGCTAGAACTCTAAATCAAACACGGTTTGTGCTAGCTTCTTGAATCTTGACACAATAAAGTAGTTCTACGTTCTATCTCTAAGGTTTGTTTCCTCTTGATGTAGCCTAAAGCAGGGACTGGCGAATAACACTTATATTGAAAGGGGTTGCAAAACTTTCAAAAAACTAGAGTCTCCTGAAATCTCAACATATATTTTTTCATCCAATCTTCATGATACATTCAAGTAATGATCAGTACTCCATTCCCACTTGGATGCCCAAGTTTTGTTTTTCTAGGTTGAAGCATTCGTTTGCAGGAACAGTTTGAATTTTTAGGTTTCACTCTGGTTTCTCCTATATTGACAGATGCAGTTAGAACTTTAAATCAAACACGGTTTGTGCTAGCTACTTGAAACATGACACAATAAAGTAGTTCTACGTTCCATCCCTAAGGTTTGTTTCCTCTTGATGTAGCCTTCAGCACAGACTGGCGAATAACACTTACAATGAAAGGCGTTGTTAGGCTGCCAAAAAACTAGAGTCTCCTGAAATCTCAACACATATTTTTTTCCGACCTTAATGATACTTTCAAGTAATGAGAAGTACAACAATCAAACTTGGATGCCCAAGTTTCGTTCTCCTAGGTTGAAGCATTCGTTTGCAGGAACAGTTTGAATTTTTAGGTTTCACTCTGTTTTGTCCTATATTGACAGATGCAGTTCGAACTCTGAATCAAACACGGTTTGTGCTAGCTTCTTGAAACTTGACTAAATACTGTAGTTCTACGTTCTATCTCTAAGGTTTGTTTCCTCTTGATGTAGCCTAATGCAGGGACTGGCGAATAACACTTATATTGAAAGGGGTTGCCAAACTTCCAAAAACTAGAGTCTTCTGAAATCTCAACATATATTTTTTCATCCAATCTTCATGATACTTTCAAGTAATGATCAGTACACCAATCCCACTTGGATGCTCAAGTTTCATTCTCCTACGTTGAAGCATTCGTTTGCAGTAACAGTTTGAATTTTTAGGTTTCACTCTGTTTTCTCCTATATTGACAAATGTAGTTCAAACTCTAAATCATACACGGTTTGGGCTAGCTTCTTGAAAATTGACACCATAAAGTAGTTCTACATTCTGTCCCTAAGGTTTGTTTCCTCTTGATGTAGCCTTCAGCACAGACAGGCGAATAACACTTACAATGAAAGGCGTTGTTAGGCTGCCAAAAAACTAGAGTCTCCTGAAATCTCAACACATATTTTTTTTCGACCTTAATGATACTATCAAGTAATGAGCAGTACACCAATCAAACTTGGATGCCCAAGTTTTGTTCTCCTA
Source organism: Callospermophilus lateralis (assembly GCF_048772815.1). Lineage (NCBI taxonomy): Eukaryota > Metazoa > Chordata > Mammalia > Rodentia > Sciuridae > Callospermophilus > Callospermophilus lateralis. The sequence continues at coordinate 160,087,504 of NC_135305.1, read as the reverse complement.
GGTTGATGCATTCGTTTGCAGTAACAGTTTGAATTTCTAGGTTTCACTCTGTTTTCTCCTATATTGACAGATGCAACTTGAACTCTAAATCAAACACAGTTTGTGCTAGCTTCTTGAAACTTGACACAATAAAGTAGTTCTACGTTCTATCTCTAAGGTTTGTTTCCTCTTGATGTAGCCTAAAGCAGGGACAGGCGAATAACACTTATATTAAAAGGGGTTGCCAAACTTTCAAAAAACTAGAGTCTCCTGAATTCTCAACATATATTTTTTCATCCAAACTTCATGATACATTCAAGTAATGATCAGTACACCATTCCCACTTGGATGCCCAAGTTTTGTTCTTCTAGGTTGAAGCATTCGTTTGCAGGAACAGTTTGAATTTTTAGGTTTCACTCTGTTTTCTCCTATATTGACAGATGCAGTTAGAACTTTAAATCAAACACGGTTTGTGCTAGCTACTTGAAACATGACACAATAAAGTAGTTCTACGTTCTATCCCTAAGGTTTGTTTCCTCTTGATGTAGCCTTCAGCACAGACTGGCGAATAACACTTACAATGAAAGGCGTTGTTAGGCTGCCAAAAAACTAGAGTCTCCTGAAATCTCAACACATATTTTTTTCCGACCTTAATGATACTTTCAAGTAATGAGCAGTACACCAATCAAACTTGGATGCCCAAGTTTCGTTCTCCTAGGTTGATGCATTCGTTTGCAGTAACAGTTTGAAATTCTAGGTTTCACTCTGTTTTCTCCTATATTGACAGATGCAGCTAGAACTCTAAATCAAACACGGTTTGTGCTAGCTTCTTGAAACTTGACACAATAAAGTAGTTCTACGTTCTATCTCTAAGGTTTGTTTCCTCTTGATGTAGCCTAAAGCAGGGACTGGCGAATAACAATTATATTGAAAGGGGTTGCCAAACTTTCAAAAAACTAGAGTCTCCTGAAATCTCAACATATATTTTTTCATCCAATCTTCATGATACATTAAAGTAATGATCAGTACACCATTCCCACTTGCATGCCCAAGTTTGTTCTTCTAGGTTGAAGCATTCGTTTGCAGGAACAGTTTGAATTTTTAGGTTTCACTCAGTTTTCTCCTCTATTGACAGATGCAGTCAGAACTTTAAATCAAACACGGTTTGTGCTAGCTACTTGAAACATGACACAATAAAGTAGTTCTACGTTCTATCCCTAAGGTTTGTTTCCTCTTGATGTAGCCTTAAGCAGAGACTGGCGAATAACACATTCAATGAAAGGCGTTGTTAGGCTGCCAAAAAACTACAGTCTCCTGAAATCTCATCATATATTTTTTCTTCCGACCTTCATGATACTTTCAAGTAATGAGCAGTACACCAATCAAACTTGGATGCCCAAGTTTCGTTCTCCTAGGTTGATGCATTCGTTTGCAGTAACAGTTTGAATTTCTAGGTTTCACTCTGTTTTCTCCTATATTGACAGATGCAGCTAGAACTCTACATCAAACACGGTTTGTGCTAGCTTCTCGAAACTTGACACAATAAAGTAGTTCTACGTTCTATCTCTAAGGTTTGTTTCCTCTTGATGTAGCCTAAAGCAGGGACTGGCGAATAACAATTATATTGAAAGGGGTTGCCAAACTTTCAAAAAACTAGAGTCTCCTGAAATCTCAACATATATTTTTTCATCCAATCTTCATGATACATTAAAGTAATGATCAGTACACCATTCCCACTTGCATGCCCAAGTTTGTTCTTCTAGGTTGAAGCATTCGTTTGCAGGAACAGTTTGAATTTTTAGGTTTCACTCAGTTTTCTCCTCTATTGACAGATGCAGTCAGAACTTTAAATCAAACACGGTTTGTGCTAGCTACTTGAAACATGACACAATAAAGTAGTTCTACGTTCTATCCCTAAGGTTTGTTTCCTCTTGATGTAGCCTTAAGCAGAGACTGGCGAATAACACATTCAATGAAAGGCGTTGTTAGGCTGCCAAAAAACTACAGTCTCCTGAAATCTCATCATATATTTTTTCTTCCGACCTTCATGATACTTTCAAGTAATGAGCAGTACACCAATCAAACTTGGATGCCCAAGTTTCATTCTCCTAGGTTGATGCATTCGTTTGCAGTAACAGTTTGAATTTCTAGGTTTCACTCTGTTTTCTCCTATATTGACAGATGCAGCTAGAACTCTAAATCAAACACGGTTTGTGCTAGCTTCTCGAAACTTGACACAATAAAGTAGTTCTACGTTCTATCTCTAAGGTTTGTTTCCTCTTGATGTAGCCTAAAGCAGGGACTGGCGAATAACACTTATATTGAAAGGGGTTGCCAAACTTTCAAAAAACTAGAGTCTCCTGAAATCTCAACATATATTTTTTCATCCAATCTTCATGATACTTTCAAGTAATGATCAGTACACCATTCCCACCTGGATGACCAAGTTTTGTTCTTCTAGGTTGAAGCATTCGTTTGCAGGAACAGTTTGAATTTTTAGGTTTCACTCTGTTTTGTCCTATATTGACAGATGCAGTTCGAACACTATATCAAACACGGTTTGTGCTAGCTTCTTGAAACTTGACAAAATACTGTAGTTCTACGTTCTGTCTCTAAGGTTTGCTTCCTCTTGATGTAGCCTAATGCAGGGACTGGCGAAATACACTTTTATTGAAAGGGGTTGCCAAACTTCCAAAAACTAGAGTCTTCTGAAATCTCAACATATATTTTATCATCCAATCTTCATGATACTTTCAAGTAATGATCAGTACACCATTCCCACTTGGATGCCCAAGTTTTGTTCTTCTAGGTTGAAGCATTCGTTTGCAGGAACAGTTTGAATTTTTAGGTTTCACTCTGTTTTCTCCTATATTGACAAATGTAGTTCAAACTCTAAATCATACACGGTTTGGGCTAGCTTCTTGAAACTTGACACAATAAAGTAGTTCTACATTCTATCCCTAAGGTTTGTTTCCTCTTGATGTAGCCTTCAGCACAGACTGGCGAATAACACTTACAATGAAAGGCGTTGTTAGGCTGCCAAAAAACTAGAGTCTCCTGTAATCTCAACACATATTTTTTTCCGACCTTAATGATACTTTCAAGCAATGAGCAGTGCACCAATCAAACTTGGATGCCCAAGTTTCGTTCTCCTAGTTTGAAGCATTCGTTTGCAGGAACAGTTTGAATTTTTAGGTTTCACTCTGTTTTGTCCTATATTGACAGATGCAGCTAGAACTCTAAATCAAACACGGTTTGTGCTAGCTTCTTGAAACTTGACACAATAAAGTAGTTCTACGTTCTATCTCTAAGGTTTGTTTCCTCTTGATGTAGCCTAAAGCAGGGACTGGCGAATAACACTTATATTGAAAGGGGTTGCCAAACTTTCAAAAAACTAGACTCTCCTGAAATCTCAACATATATTTTTTCATCCAATCTTCAAGATACATTCAATTAATGATCAGTACACCATTCCCACTTGCATGCCCAAGTTTTGTTCTTCTAGGTTGAAGCATTCGTTTGCAGGAACAGTTTGAATTTTTAGGTTTCACTCTGGTTTCTCCTATATTGACAGATGCAGTCAGAACTTTAAATCAAACATGGTTTGTGCTAGCTACTTGAAACATGACACAATAAAGTAGTTCTACGTTCTATCCCTAAGGTTTGTTTCCTCTTGATGTAGCCTTAAGCAGAGACTGGCGAATAACACATTCAATGAAAAGCGTTGTTAGGCTGCCAAAAAACTACAGTCTCCTGAAATCTCATCATATATTTTTTCTTCCGACCTTCATGATACTTTCAAGTAATGAGCAGTGCACCAATCAAACTTGGATGCCCAAGTTTCGTTCTCCTAGGTTGAAGCATTCGTTTGCAGGAACAGTTTGAATTTTTAGGTTTCACTCTGTTTTGTCCTATATTGACAGATGCAGTTCGAACACTATATCAAACACGGTTTGTGCTAGCTTCTTGAAACTTGACAAAATACTGTAGTTCTACGTTCTATTTCTAAGGTTTGTTTCCTCTTGATGTAGCCTAATGCAGGGACTGGCGAATAACACTTTTATTGAAAGGGGTTGCCAAACTTCCAAAAAATAGAGTCTTCTGAAATCTCAACATATATTTTTTCATCCAATCTTCATGATATTTTCAAGTAATGATAAGCACACCATTCCCACTTGGATGCCCAAGTTTTGTTCTTCTAGGTTGAAGCATTCGTTTGCAGTAACAGTTTGAATTTTTAGGTTTCACTCTGTTTTCTCCTATATTGACAGATGCAGTTAGAACTTTAAATCAAACACGTTTTGTGCTAGCTACTTGAAACATGACACAATAAAGTAGTTCTACGTTCTATCTCTAAGTTTTGTTTCCTCTTGATGTAGCCTTCAGCACAGACTGGCGAATAACACTTACAATGAAAGGCGTTGTTAGGCTGCCAAAAAACTAGAGTCTCCTGAAATCTCAACACATATTTTTTTCTGACCTTAATGATACTTTCAAGTAATGAGCAGTACACCAATCAAACTTGGATGCCCAAGTTTAGTTCTCCTAGGTTGATGCATTCGTTTGCAGTAACAGTTTGAATTTCTAGGTTTCACTCTGTTTTCTCCTATATTGACTGATGCAGCTAGAACTCTAAATCAAACACGGTTTGTGCTAGCTTCTCGAAACTTGACACAATAAAGTAGGTCTACGTTCTATCTCTTAGGTTTGTTTCCTCTTGATGTAGCCTAAAGCAGGGACTGGCGAATAACACTTATATTGAAAGGGGTTGCCAACTTTCAAAAAACCAGAGTCTCCTGAAATCTCAACATATATTTTTTCATCCAATCTTCATGATACTTTCAAGTAATGATCAGTACACCATTCCCACTTGGATGCCCAAGTTTTGTTCTTCTAGGTTGAAGCATTCGTTTGCAGGAACAGTTTGAATTTTTAGGTTTCACTCTGTTTTCTCCTATATTGACAAATGTAGTTCAAACTCTAAATCATACACGGTTTGGGCTTGCTTCTTGAAACTTGACACAATAAAGTAGTTCTCCATTCTATCCCTAAGGTTTGTTTCCTCTTGATGTAGCCTTCAGCACAGACTGGCGAATAACACTTACAATGAAAGGCGTTGTTAGGCTGCCAAAAAACTAGAGTCTCCTGAAATCTCAACACATATTTTTTTCCGACCTTAATGATACTTTCAAGTAATGAGCAGTACACCAATCAAACTTGGATGCCCAAGTTTCGTTCTCCTAGGTTGATGCATTCGTTTGCAGTAACAGATTGAATTTCTAGGTTTCACTCTGTTTTCTCCTATATTGACAGATGCAGCTAGAACTCTAAATCAAACACGGTTTGTGCTAGCTTCTTGAATCTTGACACAATAAAGTAGTTCTACGTTCTATCTCTAAGGTTTGTTTCCTCTTGATGTAGCCTAAAGCAGGGACTGGCGAATAACACTTATATTGAAAGGGGTTGCAAAACTTTCAAAAAACTAGAGTCTCCTGAAATCTCAACATATATTTTTTCATCCAATCTTCATGATACATTCAAGTAATGATCAGTACTCCATTCCCACTTGGATGCCCAAGTTTTGTTTTTCTAGGTTGAAGCATTCGTTTGCAGGAACAGTTTGAATTTTTAGGTTTCACTCTGGTTTCTCCTATATTGACAGATGCAGTTAGAACTTTAAATCAAACACGGTTTGTGCTAGCTACTTGAAACATGACACAATAAAGTAGTTCTACGTTCCATCCCTAAGGTTTGTTTCCTCTTGATGTAGCCTTCAGCACAGACTGGCGAATAACACTTACAATGAAAGGCGTTGTTAGGCTGCCAAAAAACTAGAGTCTCCTGAAATCTCAACACATATTTTTTTCCGACCTTAATGATACTTTCAAGTAATGAGAAGTACAACAATCAAACTTGGATGCCCAAGTTTCGTTCTCCTAGGTTGAAGCATTCGTTTGCAGGAACAGTTTGAATTTTTAGGTTTCACTCTGTTTTGTCCTATATTGACAGATGCAGTTCGAACTCTGAATCAAACACGGTTTGTGCTAGCTTCTTGAAACTTGACTAAATACTGTAGTTCTACGTTCTATCTCTAAGGTTTGTTTCCTCTTGATGTAGCCTAATGCAGGGACTGGCGAATAACACTTTTATTGAAAGGGGTTGCCAAACTTCCAAAAACTAGAGTCTTCTGAAATCTCAACATATATTTTTTCATCCAATCTTCATGATACTTTCAAGTAATGATCAGTACACCAATCCCACTTGGATGCTCAAGTTTCATTCTCCTACGTTGAAGCATTCGTTTGCAGTAACAGTTTGAATTTTTAGGTTTCACTCTGTTTTCTCCTATATTGACAAATGTAGTTCAAACTCTAAATCATACACGGTTTGGGCTAGCTTCTTGAAAATTGACACCATAAAGTAGTTCTACATTCTGTCCCTAAGGTTTGTTTCCTCTTGATGTAGCCTTCAGCACAGACAGGCGAATAACACTTACAATGAAAGGCGTTGTTAGGCTGCCAAAAAACTAGAGTCTCCTGAAATCTCAACACATATTTTTTTTCGACCTTAATGATACTATCAAGTAATGAGCAGTACACCAATCAAACTTGGATGCCCAAGTTTTGTTCTCCTAGGTTGATGCATTCGTTTGCAGTAACAGTTTGAATTTCTAGGTTTCACTCTGTTTTCTCCTATATTGACAGATGCAACTTGAACTCTAAATCAAACACAGTTTGTGCTAGCTTCTTGAAACTTGACACAATAAAGTAGTTCTACGTTCTATCTCTAAGGTTTGTTTCCTCTTGATGTAGCCTAAAGCAGGGACAGGCGAATAACACTTATATTAAAAGGGGTTGCCAAACTTTCAAAAAACTAGAGTCTCCTGAATTCTCAACATATATTTTTTCATCCAAACTTCATGATACATTCAAGTAATGATCAGTACACCATTCCCACTTGGATGCCCAAGTTTTGTTCTTCTAGGTTGAAGCATTCGTTTGCAGGAACAGTTTGAATTTTTAGGTTTCACTCTGTTTTCTCCTATATTGACAGATGCAGTTAGAACTTTAAATCAAACACGGTTTGTGCTAGCTACTTGAAACATGACACAATAAAGTAGTTCTACGTTCTATCCCTAAGGTTTGTTTCCTCTTGATGTAGCCTTCAGCACAGACTGGCGAATAACACTTACAATGAAAGGCGTTGTTAGGCTGCCAAAAAACTAGAGTCTCCTGAAATCTCAACACATATTTTTTTCCGACCTTAATGATACTTTCAAGTAATGAGCAGTACACCAATCAAACTTGGATGCCCAAGTTTCGTTCTCCTAGGTTGATGCATTCGTTTGCAGTAACAGTTTGAAATTCTAGGTTTCACTCTGTTTTCTCCTATATTGACAGATGCAGCTAGAACTCTAAATCAAACACGGTTTGTGCTAGCTTCTTGAAACTTGACACAATAAAGTAGTTCTACGTTCTATCTCTAAGGTTTGTTTCCTCTTGATGTAGCCTAAAGCAGGGACTGGCGAATAACAATTATATTGAAAGGGGTTGCCAAACTTTCAAAAAACTAGAGTCTCCTGAAATCTCAACATATATTTTTTCATCCAATCTTCATGATACATTAAAGTAATGATCAGTACACCATTCCCACTTGCATGCCCAAGTTTGTTCTTCTAGGTTGAAGCATTCGTTTGCAGGAACAGTTTGAATTTTTAGGTTTCACTCAGTTTTCTCCTCTATTGACAGATGCAGTCAGAACTTTAAATCAAACACGGTTTGTGCTAGCTACTTGAAACATGACACAATAAAGTAGTTCTACGTTCTATCCCTAAGGTTTGTTTCCTCTTGATGTAGCCTTAAGCAGAGACTGGCGAATAACACATTCAATGAAAGGCGTTGTTAGGCTGCCAAAAAACTACAGTCTCCTGAAATCTCATCATATATTTTTTCTTCCGACCTTCATGATACTTTCAAGTAATGAGCAGTACACCAATCAAACTTGGATGCCCAAGTTTCGTTCTCCTAGGTTGATGCATTCGTTTGCAGTAACAGTTTGAATTTCTAGGTTTCACTCTGTTTTCTCCTATATTGACAGATGCAGCTAGAACTCTACATCAAACACGGTTTGTGCTAGCTTCTCGAAACTTGACACAATAAAGTAGTTCTACGTTCTATCTCTAAGGTTTGTTTCCTCTTGATGTAGCCTAAAGCAGGGACTGGCGAATAACAATTATATTGAAAGGGGTTGCCAAACTTTCAAAAAACTAGAGTCTCCTGAAATCTCAACATATATTTTTTCATCCAATCTTCATGATACATTAAAGTAATGATCAGTACACCATTCCCACTTGCATGCCCAAGTTTGTTCTTCTAGGTTGAAGCATTCGTTTGCAGGAACAGTTTGAATTTTTAGGTTTCACTCAGTTTTCTCCTCTATTGACAGATGCAGTCAGAACTTTAAATCAAACACGGTTTGTGCTAGCTACTTGAAACATGACACAATAAAGTAGTTCTACGTTCTATCCCTAAGGTTTGTTTCCTCTTGATGTAGCCTTAAGCAGAGACTGGCGAATAACACATTCAATGAAAGGCGTTGTTAGGCTGCCAAAAAACTACAGTCTCCTGAAATCTCATCATATATTTTTTCTTCCGACCTTCATGATACTTTCAAGTAATGAGCAGTACACCAATCAAACTTGGATGCCCAAGTTTCATTCTCCTAGGTTGATGCATTCGTTTGCAGTAACAGTTTGAATTTCTAGGTTTCACTCTGTTTTCTCCTATATTGACAGATGCAGCTAGAACTCTAAATCAAACACGGTTTGTGCTAGCTTCTCGAAACTTGACACAATAAAGTAGTTCTACGTTCTATCTCTAAGGTTTGTTTCCTCTTGATGTAGCCTAAAGCAGGGACTGGCGAATAACACTTATATTGAAAGGGGTTGCCAAACTTTCAAAAAACCAGAGTCTCCTGAAATCTCAACATATATTTTTTCATCCAATCTTCATGATACATTCAAGTAATGATCAGTACACCATTCCCACTTGGATGCCCAAGTTTTGTTCTTCTAGGTTGAAGCATTCATTTGCAGGAACAGTTTGAATTTTTAGGTTTCACTCAGTTTTCTCCTCTATTGACAGATGCAGTTAGAACTTTAAATCAAACACGGTTTGTGCTAGCTACTTGAAACATGACACAATAAAGTAGTTCTACGTTCTATCCCTAAGGTTTGTTTCCTCTTGATGTAGCCTTAAGCAGAGACTGGCGAATAACACATTCAATGAAAGGCGTTGTTAGGCTGCCAAAAAACTACAGTCTCCTGAAATCTCATCATACATTTTTTCTTCCGACCTTCATGATACTTTCAAGTAATGAGCAGTGCACCAATCAAACTTGGATGCCCAAGTTTCGTTCTCCTAGGTTGAAGCATTCGTTTGCAGGAACAGTTTGAATTTTTAGGTTTCACTCTGTTTTGTCCTATATTGACAGATGCAGTTCGAACTCTAAATCAAACACGGTTTGTGCTAGCTTCTTGAAACTTGACAGAATACTGTAGTTCTACGTTCTATCTCTAAGGTTTGTTTCCTCTTCATGTAGCCTAATGCAGGGACTGGCGAATAACACTTTTATTGAAAGGGGTTGACAAACTTCCAAAAACTAGAGTCTCCTGAAATCTCAACATATATTTTTTCATCCAATCTTCATGATACTTTCAAGTAATGATCAGTACACCAATCCCACTTGGATGCTCAAGGTTCATTCTCCTACGTTGAAGCATTCGTTTGCATTAACAGTTTGAATTTTTAGGTTTCACTCTGTTTTCTCCTATATTGACAAATGTAGTTCAAACTCTAAATCATACACGGTTTGTGCTAGCTTCTTGAAACTTGACACAATAAAGTAGTTCTACATTCTATCCCTAAGGTTTGTTTCCTCTTGATGTAGCCTTCAGCACAGACTGGCGAATAACACTTACAATGAAAGGCGTTGTTAGGCTGCCAAAAAACTAGAGTCTCCTGAAATCTCAACACATATTTTTTTCCGACCTTAATGATACTTTCAAGTAATGAGCAGTACACCAATCAAACTTGGATGCCCAAGTTTCGTTCTCCTAGGTTGATGCATTCGTTTACAGTAACAGTTTGAATTTCTAGGTTTCACTCTGTTTTCTCCTATATTGAGAGATGCAGCTAGAACTCTAAATCAAACACGGTTTGTGCTAGCTTCTCGAAACTTGACACAATAAAGTAGGTCTACGTTCTATCTCTAAGGTTTGTTTCCTCTTGATGTAGCCTAAAGCAGGGACTGGCGAATAACACTTATATTGAAAGGGGTTGCCAAACTTTCAAAAAACCAGAGTCTCCTAAAATCTCAACATATATTTTTTCTTCCAATCTTCATGATACTTTCAAGTAATGATCAGTACACCATTCCCACTTGGATGCCCAAGTTTTCTTCTTCTAGGTTGAAGCATTCGTTTGCAGGAACAGTTTGAATTTTTAGGTTTCACTCTGTTTTCTCCTATATTGACAAATGTAGTTCAAACTCTAAATCATACACGGTTTGGGCTAGCTTCTTGAAACTTGACACAATAAAGTAGTTCTACATTCTATCCCTAAGGTTTGTTTCCTCTTGATGTAGCCTTCAGCACAGACTGGCGAATAACACTTACAATGAAAGGCGTTGTTAGGCTGCCAAAAAACTAGAGTCTCCTGAATTCTCAACATATATTTTTTCATCCAATCTTCATGATACATTCAAGTAATGATCAGTACACCATTCCCACTTGGATGCCCAAGTTTTGTTCTTCTAGGTTGAAGCATTCGTTTGCAGGAACAGTTTGAATTTTTAGGTTTCACTCTGTTTTCTCCTATATTGACAGATGCAGTTAGAACTTTAAATCAAACACGGTTTGTGCTAGCTACTTGAAACATGACACAATAAAGTAGTTCTACGTTCTATCCCTAAGGTTTGTTTCCTCTTGATGTAGCCTTCAGCACAGACTGGCGAATAACACTTACAATGAAAGGCGTTGTTAGGCTGCCAAAAAACTACAGTCTCCTGAAATCTCATCATATATTTTTTCTTCCGACCTTCATGATACTTTCAAGTAATGAGCAGTGCACCAATCAAACTTGGATGCCCAAGTTTCGTTCTCCTAGGTTGATGCATTCGTTTGCAGTAACAGTTTGAATTTCTAGGTTTCACTCTGTTTTCTCCTATATTGACAGATGCAGCTAGAACTCTAAATCAAACACGGTTTGTGCTAGCTTCTCGAAACTTGACACAATAAAGTAGGTCTACGTTCTATCTCTAAGGTTTGTTTCCTCTTGATGTAGCCTAAAGCAGGGACTGGCGAATAACACTTATATTGAAAGGGGTTGCCAAACTTTCAAAAAACCAGAGTCTCCTGAAATCTCAACATATATTTTTTCATCCAATCTTCATGATACATTCAAGTAATGATCAGTACACCATTCCCACTTGGATGCCCAAGTTTTGTTTTTCTAGGTTGAAGCATTCGTTTGCAGGAACAGTTTGAATTTTTAGGTTTCACTCAGTTTTCTCCTCTTTTGACAGATGCAGTCAGAACTTTAAATCAAACACGGTTTGTGCTAGCTACTTGAAACATGACACAATAAAGTAGTTCTACGTTCTATCCCTAAGGTTTGTTTCCTCTTGATGTAGCCTTAAGCAGAGACTGGCGAATAACACATTCAATGAAAGGCGTTGTTAGGCTGCCAAAAAACTACAGTCTCCTGAAATCTCATCATATATTTTTTCTTCCGAACTTCATGATACTTTCAAGTAATGAGCAGTGCACCAATCAAACTTGGATGCCCAAGTTTCGTTCTCCTAGGTTGAAGCATTCGTTTGCAGGAACAGTTTGAATTTTTAGGTTTCACTCTGTTTTGTCCTATATTGACAGATGCAGTTCGAACTCTAAATCAAACACGGTTTGTGCCTGCTTCTTGAAACTTGACAGAATACTGTAGTTCTACGTTCTATCTCTAAGGTTTGTTTCCTCTTGATGTAGCCTAATGCAGGGACTGGCGAATAACACTTTTATTGAAAGGGGTTCCAAACTTCCAAAAACTAGAGTCTTCTGAAATCTCAACATATATTTTTTCATCCAATCTTCATGATACATTCAAGTAATGATCAGTACACCAATCCCACTTGGATGCTCAAGTTTCATTCTCCTACGTTGAAGCATTCGTTTGCAGTAACAGTTTGAATTTTTAGGTTTCACTCTGGTTTCTCCTATATTGACAAATGTAGTTCAAACTCTAAATCATACACGGTTTGAGCAAGCTTCTTGAAACTTGACACCATAAAGTAGTTCTGCATTCTATCCCTAAGTTTTGTTTCCTCTTGATGTAGCCTTCAGCACAGACAGGCGAATAACACTTACAATGAAAGGCGTTGTTAGGCTGCCAAAAAACTAGAGTCTCCTGAAATCTCAACACATATTTTTTTTCGACCTTAATGATACTATCAAGTAATGAGCAGTACACCAATCAAACTTGGATGCCCAAGTTTTGTTCTCCTAGGTTGATGCATTCGTTTGCAGTAACAGTTTGAATTTCTAGGTTTCACTCTGTTTTCTCCTATATTGACAGATGCAGCTAGAACTCTATATCAAACACTGTTTGTGCTAGCTTCTCGAAACTTGACACAATAAAGTAGGTCTTCGTTCTATCTCTAAGGTTTGTTTCCTCTTGATGTAGCCTAAAGCAGGGACTGGCGAATAACACTTATATTGAAAGGGGTTGCCAAACTTTCAAAAAACCAGAGTCTCCTAAAATCTCAACATATATTTTTTCTTCTAATCTTCATGATACTTTCAAGTAATGATCAGTACACCATTCCCACTTGGATGCCCAAGTTTTCTTCTTCTAGGTTGAAGCATTCGTTTGCAGGAACAGTTTGAATTTTTAGGTTTCACTCTGTTTTCTCCTATATTGACAAATGTAGTTCAAACTCTAAATCATACACGGTTTGGGCTAGCTTCTTGAAACTTGACACAATAAAGTAGTTCTACATTCTATCCCTAAGGTTTGTTTCCTCTTGATGTAGCCTTCAGCACAGACTGGCGAATAACACTTAAAATGTAAGGCGTTGTTAGGGTGCCAAAAAACTAGAGTCTCCTGAAATTTCAACACATATTTTTTACCGACCTTAATGATACTTTCAAGTAATGAGCAGTACACCAATCAAACTTGGATGCCTAAGTTTCATTCTCCTAGGTTGATGCATTCGTTTGCAGTAACAGTTTGAATTTCTAGGTTTCACTCTGTTTTCTCCTATATTGACAGATGCAACTAGAACTCTAAATCAAACACGGTTTGTGCTAGCTTCTTGAAACTTGACACAATAAAGTAGTTCTAGGTTCTATCTCTAAGGTTTGTTTCCTCTTGATGTAGCCTAAAGCAGGGACTGGCGAATAACACTTATATTGAAAGGGGTTGCCAAACTTTCAAAAAACTAGAGTCTCCTGAATTCTCAACATATATTTTTTCATCCAATCTTCATGATACATTCAAGTAATGATCAGTACACCATTCCCACTTGGATCCCCAAGTTTTGTTCTTCTAGGTTGAAGCATTCGTTTGCAGGAACAGTTTGAATTTTTAGGTTTCACTCTGTTTTCTCCTATATTGACAGATGCAGTTAGAACTTTAAATCAAACATGGTTTGTGCTAGCTACTTGAAACATGACACAATAAAGTAGTTCTACGTTCTATCCCTAAGGTTTGTTTCCTCTTGATGTAGCCTTCAGCACAGACTGGCGAATAACACTTACAATGAAAGGCGTTGTTAGGCTGCCAAAAAACTACAGTCTCCTGAAATCTCATCATATATTTTTTCTTCCGACCTTCATGATACTTTCAAGTAATGAGCAGTGCACCAATCAAACTTGGATGCCCAAGTTTCGTTCTCCTAGGTTGATGCATTCGTTTGCAGTGACAGTTTGAATTTCTAGGTTTCACTCTGTTTTCTCCTATATTGACAGATGCAGCTAGAACTCTAAATCAAACACGGTTTGTGCTAGCTTCTCGAAACTTGACACAATACAGTAGGTCTACGTTCTATCTCTAAGGTTTGTTTCCTCTTGATGTAGCCTAAAGCAGGGACTGGCGAATAACACTTATATTGAAAGGGGTTGCCAAACTTTCAAAAAACCAGAGTCTCCTGAAATCTCAACATATATTTTTTCATCCAATCTTCATGATACATTCAAGTAATGATCAGTACACCATTCCCACTTGGATGCCCAAGTTTTGTTCTTCTAGGTTGAAGCATTCGTTTGCAGGAACAGTTTGAATTTTTAGGTTTCACTCAGTTTTCTCCTCTATTGACAGATGCAGTCAGAACTTTAAATCAAACACGGTTTGTGCTAGCTACTTGAAACATGACACAATAAAGTAGTTCTACGTTCTATCCCTAAGGTTTGTTTCCTCTTGATGTAGCCTTAAGCAGAGACTGGCGAATAACACATTCAATGAAAGGCGTTGTTAGGCTGCCAAAAAACTACAGTCTCCTGAAATCTCATCATATATTTTTTCTTCCGACCTTCATGATACTTTCAAGTAATGAGCAGTGCACCAATCAAACTTGGATGCCCAAGTTTCGTTCTCCTAGGTTGAAGCATTCGTTTGCTGGAACAGTTTGAATTTTTAGGTTTCACTCTGTTTTGTCCTATATTGACAGATGCAGTTCGAACTCTAAATCAAACACGGTTTGCGCTAGCTTCTTGAAACTTGCCAAAATACTGTAGTTCTACGTTCTATCTCTAAGGTTTGTTTCCTCTTGATGTAGCCTAATGCAGGGACTGGCGAATAACACTTTTATTGAAAGGGGTTGACAAACTTCCAAAAACTAGAGTCTTCTGAAATCTCAACATATATTTTTTCATCCAATCTTCATGATACTTTCAAGTAATGATCAGTACACCAATCCCACTTGGATGCTCAAGGTTCATTCTCCTACGTTGAAGCATTCGTTTGCATTAAGAGTTTGAATTTTTAGGTTTCACTCTGTTTTCTCCTATATTGACAAATGTAGTTCAAACTCTAAATCATACACGGTTTGTGCTAGCTTCTTGAAACTTGACACAATAAAGTAGTTCTACATTCTTTCCCGAAGGTTTGTTTCCTCTTGATGTAGCCTTCAGCACAGACTGGCGAATAACACTTACAATGAAAGGCATTGTTAGGCTGCCAAAAAACTAGAGTCTCCTGAAATCTCAACACATATTTTTTTCCGACCTTAATGATACTTTCAAGTAATGAGCAGTACACCAATCAAACTTGGATGCCCAAGTTTCGTTCTCCTAGGTTGATGCATTCATTTGCAGTAACAGTTTGAATTTCTAGGTTTCACTCTGTTTTCTCCTATATTGACAGATGCAGCTAGAACACTAAATCAAACTCGGTTTGTGCTAGCTTCTTGAAACTTGACACAATAAAGTAGTTCTACCTTCTATCTCTAAGGTTTGTTTCCTCTTGATGTAGCCTAAAGCAGGGACTGGCGAATAACACTTATATTGAAAGGGGTTACCAAACTTTCAAAAAACTAGAGTCTCCTGAAATCTCAACATATATTTTTTCATCCAATCTTCATGATACATTCAAGTAATGATCAGTACACCATTCCCACTTGGATGCCCAAATTTTGTTCTTCTAGGTTGAAGCATTCGTTTTCAGGAACAGTTTGAATTTTTAGGTTTCACTCTGTTTTCTCCTATATTGACAGATGCAGTTAGAACTTTAAATCAAACACGGTTTGTGCTAGCTACTTGAAACATGACACAATAAAGTAGTTCTACGTTCTATCCCTAAGGTTTGTTTCCTCTTGATGTAGCCTTCAGCACATACTGGCGAATAACACTTACAATGAAAGGCGTTGTTAGGCTGCCAAAACTCTAGAGTCTCCTGAAATCTCAACACATATTTTTTTCCGACCTTAATGATACTTTCAAGTAATGAGCAGTACACCAATCAAACTTGGATGCCCAAGTTTCGTTCTCCTAGGTTGATGCATTCGTTTGCAGTAACAGTTTGAATTTCTAGGTTTCACTCTGTTTTCTCCTATATTGACAGATGCAGCTAGAACTCTAAATCAAACACGGTTTGTGCTAGCTTCTCGAAACTTGACACAATAAAGTAGGTCTACGTTCTATCTCTAAGGTTTGTTTCCTCTTGATGTAGCCTAAAGCAGGGACTGGCGAATAACACTTATATTGAAAGGGGTTGCAAAACTTTCAAAAAACCAGAGTCTTCTGAAATCTCAACATATATTTTTTCATCCAATCTTCATGATACATTCAAGTAATGATCAGTACACCATTCCCACTTGCATGCCCAAGTTTTGTTCTTCTAGGTTGAAGCATTCGTTTGCAGGAACAGTTTGAATTTTTAGGTTTCACTCTATTTCTCCTATATTGACAGATGCAGTCAGAATTTTAAATCAAACACGTTTTGTGCTAGCTAATTGAAACATGACACAATAAAGTAGTTCTACATTCTATCCCTAAGGTTTGTTTCCTCTTGATGTAGCCTTAAACAGAGACTGGCGAATAACACATTCAATGAAAGGCGTTGTTAGGCTGCCAAAAAACTACAGTCTCCTGAAATCTCATCATATATTTTTTCTTCCGACCTTCATGATACTTTCAAGTAATGAGCAGTGCACCAATCAAACTTGGATGCCCAAGTTTCGTTCTCCTAGGTTGAAGCATTCGTTTGCAGGAACAGTTTGAATTTTTAGGTTTCACTCTGTTTTGTCCTATATAGACAGATGCAGTTCGAAATCTAAATCAAACACGGTTTGTGCCTGCTTCTTGAAACTTGACAGAATACTGTAGTTCTACGTTCTATCACTAAGGTTTGTTTCCTCTTGATGTAGCCTAATGCAGGGACTGGCGAATAACACTTTTATTGAAAGGGGTTGCCAAACTTCCAAAAACTAGAGTCTTCTGAAATCTCAACATATGTTTTTTCATCCAATCTTCATGATACATTCAAGTAATGATCAATACACCAATCCCACTTGGATGCTCAAGTTTCATTCTCCTACGTTGAAGCATTCGTTTGCAGTAACAGTTTGAATTTTTAGGTTTCACTCTGTTTTCTCCTATATTGACAAATGTAGTTCAAACTCTAAATCATACACGGTTTGGGCTAGCTTCTTGAAACTTGACACAATAAAGTAGTTCTACATTCTATCCCTAAGGTTTGTTTCCTCTTGATGTAGCCTTCAGCACAGACTGGCGAATAACACTTACAATGAAAGGCGTTGTTAGGCTGCCAAAAAACTAGAGTCTCCTGAAATCTCAACACATATTTTTTTCCGACCTTAATGATACTTTCAAGTAATGAGCAGTACACCAATCAAACTTGGATGCCCAAGTTTCGTTCTCCTAGGTTGATGCATTCGTTTGCAGTAACAGTTTGAATTTCTAGGTTTCACTCTGTTTTCTCCTTTATTGACAGATGCAGCTAGAACTCTAAATCAAACACGGTTTGTGCTAGCTTCTCGAAACTTGACACAATAAAGTAGTTCTACGTTCTATCTCTAAGGTTTGTTTCCTCTTGATGTAGCCTAAAGCAGGGACTGGCGAATAACACTTATATTGAAAGGGGTTACCAAACTTTCAAAAAACTAGAGTCTCCTGAAATCTCAACATATATTTTTTCATCCAATCTTCATGATACTTTCAAGTAATGATCAGTACACCATTCCCACTTGGATGCCCAAGTTTTGTTCTTCTAGGTTGAAGCATTCGTTTGCAGGAACAGTTTGAATTTTTGGTTTCACTCTGTTTTCTCCTATATTAACAAATGTAGTTCAAACTCTAAATCATACACGGTTTGGGCTAGCTTCTTGAAACTTGACACAATAAAGTAGTTCTACATTCTATCCCTAAGGTTTGTTTCCTCTTGATGTAGCCTTCAGCACAGACTGGCGAATAACACTTACAATGAAAGGCGTTGTTAGGCTGCCAAAAAACTAGAGTCTCCTGAAATCTCAACACATATTTTTTTTCCGACCTTAATGATACTTTCAAGTAATGAGCAGTACACCAATCAAACTTGGATGCCCAAGTTTCGTTTTCCTAGGTTGATGCATTCGTTTGCAGTAACAGTTTGAATTTCTAGGTTTCACTCTGTTTTCTCCTATATTGACAGATGCAGCTAGAACTCTAAATCAAACACGGTTTGTGCTAGCTTCTCGAAACTTGACACAATAAAGTAGGTCTACGTTCTATCTCTAAGGTTTGTTTCCTCTTGATGTAGCCTAAAGCAGGGACTGGCGAATAACACTTATATTGAAAGGGGTTGCAAAACTTTCAAAAAACCAGAGTCTTCTGAAATCTCAACATATATTTTTTCATCCAATCTTCATGATACATTCAAGTAATGATCAGTACACCATTCCCACTTGCATGCCCAAGTTTTGTTCTTCTAGGTTGAAGCATTCGTTTGCAGGAACAGTTTGAATTTTTAGGTTTCACTCTGTTTTCTCCTATATTGACAGATGCAGTTAGAACTTTAAATCAAACACGGTTTGTGCTAGCTACTTGAAACATGACACAATAAAGTAGTTCTACGTTCTATCCCTAAGGTTTGTTTCCTCTTGATGTAGCCTTCAGCACAGACTGGCGAATAACACTTACAATGAAAGGCGTTGTTAGGCTGCCAAAAAACTACAGTCTCCTGAAATCTCATCATATATTTTTTCTTCCGACCTTCATGATACTTTCAAGTAATGAGCAGTGCACCAATCAAACTTGGATGCCCAAGTTTCGTTCTCCTAGGTTGATGCATTCGTTTGCAGTAACAGTTTGAATTTCTAGGTTTCACTCTGTTTTCTCCTATATTGACAGATGCAGCTAGAACTCTAAATCAAACACGGTTTGTGCTAGCTTCTCGAAACTTGACACAATAAAGTAGGTCTACGTTCTATCTCTAAGGTTTGTTTCCTCTTGATGTAGCCTAAAGCAGGGACTGGCGAATAACACTTATATTGAAAGGGGTTGCCAAACTTTCAAAAAACCAGAGTCTCCTGAAATCTCAACATATATTTTTTCATCCAATCTTCATGATACATTCAAGTAATGATCAGTACACCATTCCCACTTGGATGCCCAAGTTTTGTTTTTCTAGGTTGAAGTATTCGTTTGCAGGAACAGTTTGAATTTTTAGGTTTCACTCAGTTTTCTCCTCTTTTGACAGATGCAGTCAGAACTTTAAATCAAACACGGTTTGTGCTAGCTACTTGAAACATGACACAATAAAGTAGTTCTATGTTCTATCCCTAAGGTTTGTTTCCTCTTGATGTAGCCTTAAGCAGAGACTGGCGAATAACACATTCAATGAAAGGCGTTGTTAGGCTGCCAAAAAACTACAGTCTCCTGAAATCTCATCATATATTTTTTCTTCCGAACTTCATGATACTTTCAAGTAATGAGCAGTGCACCAATCAAACTTGGATGCCCAAGTTTCGTTCTCCTAGGTTGAAGCATTCGTTTGCAGGAACAGTTTGAATTTTTAGGTTTCACTCTGTTTTGTCCTATATTGACAGATGCAGTTCGAACTCTAAATCAAACACGGTTTGTGCCTGCTTCTTGAAACTTGACAGAATACTGTAGTTCTACGTTCTATCTCTAAGGTTTGTTTCCTCTTGATGTAGCCTAATGCAGGGACTGGCGAATAACACTTTTATTGAAAGGGGTTCCAAACTTCCAAAAACTAGAGTCTTCTGAAATCTCAACATATATTTTTTCATCCAATCTTCATGATACATTCAAGTAATGATCAGTACACCAATCCCACTTGGATGCTCAAGTTTCATTCTCCTACGTTGAAGCATTCGTTTGCAGTAACAGTTTGAATTTTTAGGTTTCACTCTGGTTTCTCCTATATTGACAAATGTAGTTCAAACTCTAAATCATACACGGTTTGAGCAAGCTTCTTGAAACTTGACACCATAAAGTAGTTCTGCATTCTATCCCTAAGTTTTGTTTCCTCTTGATGTAGCCTTCAGCACAGACAGGCGAATAACACTTACAATGAAAGGCGTTGTTAGGCTGCCAAAAAACTAGAGTCTCCTGAAATCTCAACACATATTTTTTTTCGACCTTAATGATACTATCAAGTAATGAGCAGTACACCAATCAAACTTGGATGCCCAAGTTTTGTTCTCCTAGGTTGATGCATTCGTTTGCAGTAACAGTTTGAATTTCTAGGTTTCACTCTGTTTTCTCCTATATTGACAGATGCAGCTAGAACTCTATATCAAACACTGTTTGTGCTAGCTTCTCGAAACTTGACACAATAAAGTAGGTCTTCGTTCTATCTCTAAGGTTTGTTTCCTCTTGATGTAGCCTAAAGCAGGGACTGGCGAATAACACTTATATTGAAAGGGGTTGCCAAACTTTCAAAAAACCAGAGTCTCCTAAAATCTCAACATATATTTTTTCTTCTAATCTTCATGATACTTTCAAGTAATGATCAGTACACCATTCCCACTTGGATGCCCAAGTTTTCTTCTTCTAGGTTGAAGCATTCGTTTGCAGGAACAGTTTGAATTTTTAGGTTTCACTCTGTTTTCTCCTATATTGACAAATGTAGTTCAAACTCTAAATCATACACGGTTTGGGCTAGCTTCTTGAAACTTGACACAATAAAGTAGTTCTACATTCTATCCCTAAGGTTTGTTTCCTCTTGATGTAGCCTTCAGCACAGACTGGCGAATAACACTTAAAATGTAAGGCGTTGTTAGGGTGCCAAAAAACTAGAGTCTCCTGAAATTTCAACACATATTTTTTACCGACCTTAATGATACTTTCAAGTAATGAGCAGTACACCAATCAAACTTGGATGCCCAAGTTTCATTCTCCTAGGTTGATGCATTCGTTTGCAGTAACAGTTTGAATTTCTAGGTTTCACTCTGTTTTCTCCTATATTGACAGATGCAACTAGAACTCTAAATCAAACACGGTTTGTGCTAGCTTCTTGAAACTTGACACAATAAAGTAGTTCTAGGTTCTATCTCTAAGGTTTGTTTCCTCTTGATGTAGCCTAAAGCAGGGACTGGCGAATAACACTTATATTGAAAGGGGTTGCCAAACTTTCAAAAAACTAGAGTCTCCTGAATTCTCAACATATATTTTTTCATCCAATCTTCATGATACATTCAAGTAATGATCAGTACACCATTCCCACTTGGATCCCCAAGTTTTGTTCTTCTAGGTTGAAGCATTCGTTTGCAGGAACAGTTTGAATTTTTAGGTTTCACTCTGTTTTCTCCTATATTGACAGATGCAGTTAGAACTTTAAATCAAACATGGTTTGTGCTAGCTACTTGAAACATGACACA
Source organism: Callospermophilus lateralis (assembly GCF_048772815.1). Classification (NCBI taxonomy): domain Eukaryota; kingdom Metazoa; phylum Chordata; class Mammalia; order Rodentia; family Sciuridae; genus Callospermophilus; species Callospermophilus lateralis. The sequence goes on along the minus strand of NC_135305.1, from coordinate 160,066,135 downwards.
ATAAAGTAGTTCTACGTTCTATCCCTAAGGTTTGTTTCCTCTTGATGTAGCCTTCAGCACAGACTGGCGAATAACACTTACAATGAAAGGCGTTGTTAGGCTGCCAAAAAACTACAGTCTCCTGAAATCTCATCATATATTTTTTCTTCCGACCTTCATGATACTTTCAAGTAATGAGCAGTGCACCAATCAAACTTGGATGCCCAAGTTTCGTTCTCCTAGGTTGATGCATTCGTTTGCAGTGACAGTTTGAATTTCTAGGTTTCACTCTGTTTTCTCCTATATTGACAGATGCAGCTAGAACTCTAAATCAAACACGGTTTGTGCTAGCTTCTCGAAACTTGACACAATACAGTAGGTCTACGTTCTATCTCTAAGGTTTGTTTCCTCTTGATGTAGCCTAAAGCAGGGACTGGCGAATAACACTTATATTGAAAGGGGTTGCCAAACTTTCAAAAAACCAGAGTCTCCTGAAATCTCAACATATATTTTTTCATCCAATCTTCATGATACATTCAAGTAATGATCAGTACACCATTCCCACTTGGATGCCCAAGTTTTGTTCTTCTAGGTTGAAGCATTCGTTTGCAGGAACAGTTTGAATTTTTAGGTTTCACTCAGTTTTCTCCTCTATTGACAGATGCAGTCAGAACTTTAAATCAAACACGGTTTGTGCTAGCTACTTGAAACATGACACAATAAAGTAGTTCTACGTTCTATCCCTAAGGTTTGTTTCCTCTTGATGTAGCCTTAAGCAGAGACTGGCGAATAACACATTCAATGAAAGGCGTTGTTAGGCTGCCAAAAAACTACAGTCTCCTGAAATCTCATCATATATTTTTTCTTCCGACCTTCATGATACTTTCAAGTAATGAGCAGTGCACCAATCAAACTTGGATGCCCAAGTTTCGTTCTCCTAGGTTGAAGCATTCGTTTGCTGGAACAGTTTGAATTTTTAGGTTTCACTCTGTTTTGTCCTATATTGACAGATGCAGTTCGAACTCTAAATCAAACACGGTTTGCGCTAGCTTCTTGAAACTTGCCAAAATACTGTAGTTCTACGTTCTATCTCTAAGGTTTGTTTCCTCTTGATGTAGCCTAATGCAGGGACTGGCGAATAACACTTTTATTGAAAGGGGTTGACAAACTTCCAAAAACTAGAGTCTTCTGAAATCTCAACATATATTTTTTCATCCAATCTTCATGATACTTTCAAGTAATGATCAGTACACCAATCCCACTTGGATGCTCAAGGTTCATTCTCCTACGTTGAAGCATTCGTTTGCATTAAGAGTTTGAATTTTTAGGTTTCACTCTGTTTTCTCCTATATTGACAAATGTAGTTCAAACTCTAAATCATACACGGTTTGTGCTAGCTTCTTGAAACTTGACACAATAAAGTAGTTCTACATTCTTTCCCGAAGGTTTGTTTCCTCTTGATGTAGCCTTCAGCACAGACTGGCGAATAACACTTACAATGAAAGGCATTGTTAGGCTGCCAAAAAACTAGAGTCTCCTGAAATCTCAACACATATTTTTTTCCGACCTTAATGATACTTTCAAGTAATGAGCAGTACACCAATCAAACTTGGATGCCCAAGTTTCGTTCTCCTAGGTTGATGCATTCATTTGCAGTAACAGTTTGAATTTCTAGGTTTCACTCTGTTTTCTCCTATATTGACAGATGCAGCTAGAACACTAAATCAAACTCGGTTTGTGCTAGCTTCTTGAAACTTGACACAATAAAGTAGTTCTACCTTCTATCTCTAAGGTTTGTTTCCTCTTGATGTAGCCTAAAGCAGGGACTGGCGAATAACACTTATATTGAAAGGGGTTACCAAACTTTCAAAAAACTAGAGTCTCCTGAAATCTCAACATATATTTTTTCATCCAATCTTCATGATACATTCAAGTAATGATCAGTACACCATTCCCACTTGGATGCCCAAATTTTGTTCTTCTAGGTTGAAGCATTCGTTTTCAGGAACAGTTTGAATTTTTAGGTTTCACTCTGTTTTCTCCTATATTGACAGATGCAGTTAGAACTTTAAATCAAACACGGTTTGTGCTAGCTACTTGAAACATGACACAATAAAGTAGTTCTACGTTCTATCCCTAAGGTTTGTTTCCTCTTGATGTAGCCTTCAGCACATACTGGCGAATAACACTTACAATGAAAGGCGTTGTTAGGCTGCCAAAACTCTAGAGTCTCCTGAAATCTCAACACATATTTTTTTCCGACCTTAATGATACTTTCAAGTAATGAGCAGTACACCAATCAAACTTGGATGCCCAAGTTTCGTTCTCCTAGGTTGATGCATTCGTTTGCAGTAACAGTTTGAATTTCTAGGTTTCACTCTGTTTTCTCCTATATTGACAGATGCAGCTAGAACTCTAAATCAAACACGGTTTGTGCTAGCTTCTCGAAACTTGACACAATAAAGTAGGTCTACGTTCTATCTCTAAGGTTTGTTTCCTCTTGATGTAGCCTAAAGCAGGGACTGGCGAATAACACTTATATTGAAAGGGGTTGCAAAACTTTCAAAAAACCAGAGTCTTCTGAAATCTCAACATATATTTTTTCATCCAATCTTCATGATACATTCAAGTAATGATCAGTACACCATTCCCACTTGCATGCCCAAGTTTTGTTCTTCTAGGTTGAAGCATTCGTTTGCAGGAACAGTTTGAATTTTTAGGTTTCACTCTATTTCTCCTATATTGACAGATGCAGTCAGAACTTTAAATCAAACACGTTTTGTGCTAGCTAATTGAAACATGACACAATAAAGTAGTTCTACATTCTATCCCTAAGGTTTGTTTCCTCTTGATGTAGCCTTAAACAGAGACTGGCGAATAACACATTCAATGAAAGGCGTTGTTAGGCTGCCAAAAAACTACAGTCTCCTGAAATCTCATCATATATTTTTTCTTCCGACCTTCATGATACTTTCAAGTAATGAGCAGTGCACCAATCAAACTTGGATGCCCAAGTTTCGTTCTCCTAGGTTGAAGCATTCGTTTGCAGGAACAGTTTGAATTTTTAGGTTTCACTCTGTTTTGTCCTATATAGACAGATGCAGTTCGAAATCTAAATCAAACACGGTTTGTGCCTGCTTCTTGAAACTTGACAGAATACTGTAGTTCTACGTTCTATCACTAAGGTTTGTTTCCTCTTGATGTAGCCTAATGCAGGGACTGGCGAATAACACTTTTATTGAAAGGGGTTGCCAAACTTCCAAAAACTAGAGTCTTCTGAAATCTCAACATATGTTTTTTCATCCAATCTTCATGATACATTCAAGTAATGATCAATACACCAATCCCACTTGGATGCTCAAGTTTCATTCTCCTACGTTGAAGCATTCGTTTGCAGTAACAGTTTGAATTTTTAGGTTTCACTCTGTTTTCTCCTATATTGACAAATGTAGTTCAAACTCTAAATCATACACGGTTTGGGCTAGCTTCTTGAAACTTGACACAATAAAGTAGTTCTACATTCTATCCCTAAGGTTTGTTTCCTCTTGATGTAGCCTTCAGCACAGACTGGCGAATAACACTTACAATGAAAGGCGTTGTTAGGCTGCCAAAAAACTAGAGTCTCCTGAAATCTCAACACATATTTTTTTCCGACCTTAATGATACTTTCAAGTAATGAGCAGTACACCAATCAAACTTGGATGCCCAAGTTTCGTTCTCCTAGGTTGATGCATTCGTTTGCAGTAACAGTTTGAATTTCTAGGTTTCACTCTGTTTTCTCCTTTATTGACAGATGCAGCTAGAACTCTAAATCAAACACGGTTTGTGCTAGCTTCTCGAAACTTGACACAATAAAGTAGTTCTACGTTCTATCTCTAAGGTTTGTTTCCTCTTGATGTAGCCTAAAGCAGGGACTGGCGAATAACACTTATATTGAAAGGGGTTACCAAACTTTCAAAAAACTAGAGTCTCCTGAAATCTCAACATATATTTTTTCATCCAATCTTCATGATACTTTCAAGTAATGATCAGTACACCATTCCCACTTGGATGCCCAAGTTTTGTTCTTCTAGGTTGAAGCATTCGTTTGCAGGAACAGTTTGAATTTTTGGTTTCACTCTGTTTTCTCCTATATTAACAAATGTAGTTCAAACTCTAAATCATACACGGTTTGGGCTAGCTTCTTGAAACTTGACACAATAAAGTAGTTCTACATTCTATCCCTAAGGTTTGTTTCCTCTTGATGTAGCCTTCAGCACAGACTGGCGAATAACACTTACAATGAAAGGCGTTGTTAGGCTGCCAAAAAACTAGAGTCTCCTGAAATCTCAACACATATTTTTTTTCCGACCTTAATGATACTTTCAAGTAATGAGCAGTACACCAATCAAACTTGGATGCCCAAGTTTCGTTTTCCTAGGTTGATGCATTCGTTTGCAGTAACAGTTTGAATTTCTAGGTTTCACTCTGTTTTCTCCTATATTGACAGATGCAGCTAGAACTCTAAATCAAACACGGTTTGTGCTAGCTTCTCGAAACTTGACACAATAAAGTAGGTCTACGTTCTATCTCTAAGGTTTGTTTCCTCTTGATGTAGCCTAAAGCAGGGACTGGCGAATAACACTTATATTGAAAGGGGTTGCAAAACTTTCAAAAAACCAGAGTCTTCTGAAATCTCAACATATATTTTTTCATCCAATCTTCATGATACATTCAAGTAATGATCAGTACACCATTCCCACTTGCATGCCCAAGTTTTGTTCTTCTAGGTTGAAGCATTCGTTTGCAGGAACAGTTTGAATTTTTAGGTTTCACTCTATTTCTCCTATATTCACAGATGCAGTTAGAACTTTAAATCAAACACGGTTTGTGCTAGCTACTTGAAACATGACACAATAAAGTAGTTCTACGTTCTATCCCTAAGGTTTGTTTCCTCTTGATGTAGCCTTAAACAGAGACTGGCGAATAACACATTCAATGAAAGGCGTTGTTAGGCTGCCAAAAAACTACAGTCTCCTGAAATCTCATCATATATTTTTTCTTCCGACCTTCATGATACTTTCAAGTAATGAGCAGTGCACCAATCAAACTTGGATGCCCAAGTTTCGTTCTCCTAGGTTGAAGCATTCGTTTGCAGGAACAGTTTGAATTTTTAGGTTTCACTCTGTTTTGTCCTATATAGACAGATGCAGTTCGAAATCTAAATCAAACACGGTTTGTGCCTGCTTCTTGAAACTTGACAGAATACTGTAGTTCTACGTTCTATCACTAAGTTTTGTTTCTTCTTGATGTAGCCTAATGCAGGGACTGGCGAATAACACTTTTATTGAAAGGGGTTGCCAAACTTCCAAAAACTAGAGTCTTCTGAAATCTCAACATATATTTTTTCATCCAATCTTCATGATACATTCAAGTAATGATCAATACACCAATCCCACTTGGATGCTCAAGTTTCATTCTCCTACGTTGAAGCATTCGTTTGCAGTAACAGTTTGAATTTTTAGGTATCACTCTGTTTTCTCCTATATTGACAAATGTAGTTCAAACTCTAAATCATACACGGTTTGGGCTAGCTTCTTGAAACTTGACACAATAAAGTAGTTCTACGTTCTATCCCTAAGGTTTGTTTCCTCTTGATGTAGCCTTCAGCACAGACTGGCGAATAACACTTACAATGAAAGGCGTTGTTAGGCTGCAAAAAAAATTGAGTCTCCTGAAATCTCAACACATATTTTTTTCCGACCTTAATGATACTTTCAAGTAATGAGCAGTACACCAATCAAACTTGGATGCCCAAGTTTCGTTCTCCTAGGTTGATGCATTCGTTTGCAGTAACAGTTTGAATTTCTAGGTTTCACTCTGTTTTCTCCTTTATTGACAGATGCAGCTAGAACTCTAAATCAAACACGGTTTGTGCTAGCTTCTCGAAACTTGACACAATAAAGTAGTTCTACCTTCTATCTCTAAGGTTTGTTTCCTCTTGATGTAGCCTAAAGCAGGGACTGGCGAATAACACTTATATTGAAAGGGGTTACCAAACTTTCAAAAAACTAGAGTCTCCTGAAATCTCAACATATATTTTTTCATCCAATCTTCATGATACATTCAAGTAATGATCAGTACACCATTCCCACTTGGATGCCCAAGTTTTGTTCTTCTAGGTTGAAGCATTCGTTTTCAGGAACAGTTTGAATTTTTAGGTTTCACTCTGTTTTCTCCTATATTGACAGATGCAGTTAGAACTTTAAATCAAACACGGTTTGTGCTAGCTACTTGAAACATGACACAATAAAGTAGTTCTACGTTCTATCCCTAAGGTTTGTTTCCTCTTGATGTAGCCTTCAGCACATACTGGCGAATAACACTTACAATGAAAGGCGTTGTTAGGCTGCCAAAAAACTAGAGTCTCTTGAAATCTCAACACATATTTTTTTTCCGACCTTAATGATACTTTCAAGTAATGAGCAGTACACCAATCAAACTTGGATGCCCAAGTTTCGTTCTCCTAGGTTGATGCATTCGTTTGCAGTAACAGTTTGAATTTCTAGGTTTCACTCTGTTTTCTCCTATATTGACAGATGCAGCTAGAACTCTAAATCAAACATGGTTTGTGCTAGCTTCTTGAAACTTGACACAATAAGGTAGTTCTACGTTCTATCTCTAATTTTTGTTTCCTCTTGATGTAGCCTAAAGCAGGGACTGGCGAATAACACTTATATTGAAAGGGGTTGCCAAACTTTCAAAAAACTAGAGTCTCCTGAAATCTCAACATATATTTTTTCATCCAATCTTCATGATACATTCAAGTAATGATCAGTACACCATTCCCACTTGGATGCCCAAGTTTTGTTCTTCTAGGTTGAAGCATTCGTTTGCAGGAACAGTTTGAATTTTTGGTTTCACTCTGTTTTCTCCTATATTAACAAATGTAGTTCAAACTCTAAATCATACACGGTTTGGGCTAGCTTCTTGAAACTTGACACAATAAAGTAGTTCTACATTCTATCCCTAAGGTTTGTTTCCTCTTGATGTAGCCTTCAGCACAGACTGGCGAATAACACTTACAATGAAAGGCGTTGTTAGGCTGCCAAAAAACTAGAGTCTCCTGAAATCTCAACACATATTTTTTTTCCGACCTTAATGATACTTTCAAGTAATGAGCAGTACACCAATCAAACTTGGATGCCCAAGTTTCGTTTTCCTAGGTTGATGCATTCGTTTGCAGTAACAGTTTGAATTTCTAGGTTTCACTCTGTTTTCTCCTATATTGACAGATGCAGCTAGAACTCTAAATCAAACACGGTTTTTGCTAGCTTCTTGAAACTTGACACAATAAAGTAGGTCTAAGTTCTATCTCTAAGGTTTGTTTCCTCTTGATGTAGCCTAAATCAGGGACTGGCGAATAACACTTATATTGAAATGGGTTGCCAAACTTTCAAAAAACTAGAGTCTCCTGAAATCTCAACATATATTTTTTCATCCAATCTTCATGATACATTCAAGTAATGATCAGTACACCATTCCCACTTGGATGCCCAAGTTTTGTTCTTCTAGGTTGAAGCATTCGTTTGCAGGAACAGTTTCAATTTTTAGGTTTCACTCTGTTTTCTCCTATATTGACAGATGCATTTGAACTTTAAATCAAACACGGTTTGTGCTAGCTACTTGAAACATGACACAATAAAGTAGTTCTACGTTCTATCCCTAAGGTTTGTTTCCTCTTGATGTAGCCTTAAGCAGAGACTGGCGAATAACACATTCAATGAAAGGCGTTGTTAGGCTGCCAAAAAACTACAGTCTCCTGAAATCTCATCATATATTTTTTCTTCCGACCTTCATGATACTTTCAAGTAATGAGCAGTGCACCAATCAAACTTGGATGCCCAAGTTTCGTTCTCCTAGGTTGAAGCATTCGTTTGCAGGAACAGTTTGAATTTTTAGGTTTCACTCTGTTTTGTCCTATATTGACAGATGCAGTTCGAACTCTAAATCAAACACGGTTTGTGCTAGCTTCTTGAAACTTGACAAAATACTGTAGTTCTACGTTCTATCTCTAAGGTTTGTTTCCTCGTGATGTAGCCTAATGCAGGGACTGGCGAATAACACTTTTATTGAAAGGGGTTGCCAAACTTCCAAAAACTAGAGTCTTCTGAAATCTCAACATATATTTTTTCATCCAATCTTCATGATACTTTCAAGTAATGATCAGTACACCAATCCCACTTGGATGCTCAACTTTCATTCTCCTACGTTGAAGCATTCGTTTGCAGTAACAGTTTGAATTTTTAGGTTTCACTCTGTTTTCTCCTATATTGACAAATGTAGTTCAAACTCTAAATCATACACGGTTTGGGCTAGCTTCTTGAAACTTGACACAATAAAGTAGTTCTACATTCTATCCCTAAGGTTTGTTTCCTCTTGATGTAGCCTTCAGCACAGACTGGCGAATAACACTTACAATGAAAGGCGTTGTTAGGCTGCCAAAAAACTAGAGTCTCCTGAAATCTCAACACATATTTTTTTCCGACCTTAATGATACTTTCAAGTAATGAGCAGTACACCAATCAAACTTGGATGCCCAAGTTTCGTTCTCCTAGGTTGATGCATTCGTTTGCAGTAACAGTTTGAATTTCTAGGTTTCACTCTGTTTTCTCCTATATTGACAGAGGCAGCTAGAACACTAAATAAACACGGTTTGTGCTAGCTTCTTGAAACTTGACACAATAAAGTAGGTCTACGTTCTATCTCTAAGGTTTGTTTCCTCTTGATGTAGCCTAAAGCAGGGACTGGCGAATAACATTTATATTGAAAGGGGTTTCCAAACGTTCAAAAAACTAGAGTCTCCTGAAATCTCAACATATATTTTTTCATCCAATCTTCATGATACATTCAAGTAATGATCAGTACACCATTCCCACTTGGATGCCCAAGTTTTGTTCTTCTAGGTTGAAGCATTCGTTTGCAGGAACAGTTTGAATTTTTAGGTTTCACTCTGTTTTCTCCTATATTGACAGATGCAGTTAGAACTTTAAATCAAACACGGTTTGTGCTAGCTACTTGAAACATGACACAATAAAGTAGTTCTACGTTCTATCCCTAAAGTTTGTTTCCTCTTGATGTAGCCTTAAGCAGAGACTGGCGAATAACACATTCAATGAAAGGCGTTGTTAGGCTGCCAAAAAACTACAGTCTCCTGAAATCTCATCATATATTTTTTCTTACGACCTTCATGATACTTTCAAGTAATGAGCAGTGCACCAATCAAACTTGGATGCCCAAGTTTCGTTCTCCTAGGTTGAAGCATTCGTTTGCAGGAACAGTTTGAATTTTTAGGTTTCACTCTGTTTTGTCCTATGTTGACAGATGCAGTTCGAACTCTAAATCAAACACGGTTTGTGCTAGCTTCTTGAAACTTGACAAAATACTGTAGTTCTACGTTCTATCTCTAAGGTGTGTTTCCTCTTGATATAGCCTAATGCAGGGACTGGCGAATAACACTTTTATTGAAAGGGGTTGCCAAACTTCCAAAAACTAGAGTCTTCTGAAATCTCAACATATATTTTTTCATCCAATCTTCATGATACTTTCAAGTAATGATCAGTACACCAATCCCACTTGGATGCTCAAGTTTCATTCTCCTACGTTGAAGCATTCGTTTGCAGTAACAGTTTGAATTTTTAGGTTTCACTCTGTTTTCTCCTATATTGACAAATGTAGTTCGAACTCTAAATCATACACGGTTTGGGCTAGCTTCTTGAAACTTGACACAAAAAAGTAGTTCTACATTCTATCCCTAAGGTTTGTTTCCTCTTGATGTATCCTTCAGCACAGACTGGCGAATAACACTTACAATGAAAGGCGTTGTTAGGCTGCCAAAAAACTAGAGTCTCCTGAAATCTCAACACATATTTTTTTTCCGACCTTAATGATACATTCAAGTAATGAGCAGTACACCAATCAAACTTGGATGCCCAAGTTTCGTTCTCCTAGGTTGATGCATTCGTTTGCAGTAACAGTTTGAATTTCTAGGTTTCACTCTGTTTTCTCCTATATTGACAGATGCAGCTAGAACTCTAAATCAAACACGGTTTGTGCTAGCTTCTCGAAACTTGACACAATAAAGTAGTTCTACGTTCTATCTCTAAGGTGTGTTTCCTCTTGATGTAGCCTAAAGCAGGGACTGGCGAATAACACTTATATTGAAAGGGGTTGCCAAACTTTCAAAAAACTAGAGTCTCCTGAAAACTCAACATATATTTTTTCATCCAATCTTCATGATACATTCAAGTAATGATCAGTACACCATTCCCACTTGGATGCCCAAGTTTTGTTCTTCTAGGTTGAAGCATTCGTTTGCAGGAACAGTTTGAATTTTTAGGTTACACTCTGGTTTCTCCTATATTGACAGATGCAGTTAGAACTTTAAATCAAACACGGTTTGTGCTAGCTACTTGAAACATGACACAATAAAGTAGTTCTACGTTCTGTCCCTAAGGTTTGTTTCCTCTTGATGTAGCCTTAAGCAGAGACTGGCGAATAACACATTCAATGAAAGGCGTTGTTAGGCTGCCAAAAAACTACAGTCTCCTGAAATCTCATCATATATTTTTTCTTCCGACCTTCATGATACTTTCAAGTAATGAGCAGTGCACCAATCAAACTTGGATGCCCAAGTTTCGTTCTCCTAGGTTGAAGCATTCGTTTGCAGGAACAGTTTGAATTTTTAGGTTTCACTCTGTTTTGTCCTATATTGACAGATGCAGTTCGAACTCTAAATCAAACACGGTTTGTGCTAGCTTCTTGAAACTTGACAGAATACTGTAGTTCTACGTTCTATCACTAAGGTTTGTTTCCTCTTGATGTAGCCTAATGCAGGGACTGGCGAATAACACTTTTATTGAAAGGGGTTGCCAAACTTCCAAAAACTAGAGTCTTCTGAAATCTCAACATATATTTTTTCATCCAATCTTCATGATACTTTCAAGTAATGATCAGTACACCAATCCCACTTGGATGCTCAAGTTTCGTTCTCCTACGTTGAAGCATTCGTTTGCAGTAACAGTTTGAATTTTTAGGTTTCACTCTGTTTTCTCCTATATTGACAAATGTAGTTCAAACTCTAAATCATACACGGTTTGGGCTAGCTTCTTGAAACTTGACACAATAAAGTAGTTCTACATTCTATCCCTAAGGTTTGTTTCCTCTTGATGTAGCCTTCAGCACAGACTGGCGAATAACACTTACAATGAAAGGCGTTGTTAGGCTGCCAAAATGTAGAGTCTCCTGAAATCTCAACACATATTTTTTTCCGACCTTAATGATACTTTCAAGTAATGAGCAGTACACCAATCAAACTTGGATGCCCAAGTTTCGTTCTCCTAGGTTGATGCATTCGTTTGCAGTAACAGTTTGAATTTCTAGGTTTCACTCTGTTTTCTCCTATATTGACAGATGCAGCTAGAACTCTAAATCAAACACGGTTTGTGCTAGCTTCTTGAAACTTGACACAATAAAGTAGTTCTACGTTCTATCTCTAAGGTTTGTTTCCTCTTGATGTAGCCTAAAGCAGGGACTGGCGAATAACACTTATATTGAAAGGGGTTGCCAAACTTTCAAAAAACTAGAATCTCCTGAAATCTCAACATATATTTTTTCATCCAATCTTCATGATACATTCAAGTAATGATCAGTACACAATTCCCACTTGGATGCCCAAGTTTTGTTCTCCTAGGTTGAAGAATTCGTTTGCAGGAACAGTTTGAATTTTTAGGTTTCACTCTGGTTTCTCTTATATTGACAGATGCAGTTAGAACTTTAAATCAAACACGGTTTGTGCTAGCTACTTGAAACATGACACAATAAAGTAGTTCTACGTTCTATCCCTAAGGTTTGTTTCCTCTTGATGTAGCCTTAAGCAGAGACTGGCGAATAACACATTCAATGAAAGGCGTTGTTATTCAGCCAAAAAACTACAGTCTCCTGAAATCTCATCATATATTTTTTCTACCGATCTTCATGATACTTTCAAGTAATGAGCAGTGCACCAATCAAACTTGGATGCCTAAGTTTCGTTCTCCTAGGTTGAAGCATTCGTTTGCAGGAACAGTTTGAATTTTTAGGTTTCACTCTGTTTTGTCCTATATTGACAGATGCAGTTCGAACTCTAAATCAAACACGGTTTGTGCTAGCTTCTTGAAACTTGACAAAATACTGTAGTTCTACGTTCTATCTCTAAGGTTTGTTTCCTCTTCATGTAGCCTAATGGAGTCACTGGCGAATATAACTTTTATTGAAAGGGGTTGCCAAACTTCCAAAAACTAGAGTCTTCTGAAATCTCAACATATATTTTTTCATCCAATCTTCATGATACTTTCAAGTAATGATCAGTACACCAATCCCACTTGGATGCTCAACATTCATTCTCCTACGTTGAAGCATTCGTTTGCAGTAACAGTTTGAATTTTTAGGTTTCACTCTGTTTTCTCCTATATTGACAAATGTAGTTCAAACTGTAAATCATACACGGTTTGGGCTAGCTTCTTGAAACTTGACACAATAAAGTAGTTCTACATTCTATCCCTAAGGTTTGTTTCCTCGTGATGTAGCCTTCAGCACAGACTGGCGAATAACACTTACAATGAAAGGCGTTGTTAGGCTGCCAAAAAACTAGAGTCTCATGAAATCTCAACACATATTTTTTTCCGAACTTAATGATACTTTCAAGTAATGAGCAGTACACCAATCAAACTTGGATGCCCAAGTTTCGTTCTCCTAGGTTGATGCATTCGTTTGCAGTAACAGTTTGAATTTCTACCTTTCACTCTGTTTTCTCCTATATTGACAGATGCAGCTAGAACTCTAAATCAAACACGGTTTGTGCTAGCTTCTTGAAACTTGACACAATAAAGTAGTTCTACGTTCTATCTCTAAGGTTTGTTTCCTCTTGATGTAGCCTAAAGCAGGGACTGGCGAATAACACTTATATTGAAAGGGGTTGCCAAACTTTCAACAAACTAGAGTCTCCTGAAATCTCAACATATATTTTTTCATCCAATCTTCATGATACATTCAAGTAATGATCAGTACACCATTACCACTTGGATGCCCAAGTTTTGTTCTTCTAGGTTGAAGCATTCGTTTGCAGAAACAGTTTGAATTTTTAGGTTTCACTCTGGTTTCTCCTATATTGACAGATGCAGTTAGAACTTTAAATCAAACACGGTTTGTGCTAGCTACTTGAAACATGACACAATAAAGTAGTTCTACGTTCTGTCCCTAAGGTTTGTTTCCTCTTGATGTAGCCTTAAGCAGAGACTGGCGAATAACACATTCAATGAAAGGCGTTGTTAGGCTTCCAAAAAACTACAGTCTCCTGAAATCTCATCATATATTTTTTCTTACGACCTTCATGATACTTTCAAGTAATGAGCAGTGCACCAATCAAACTTGGATGCCCAAGTTTCGTTCTCCTAGGTTGAAGCATTCGTTTGCAGGAACAGTTTGAATTTTTAGGTTTCACTCTGTTTTGTCCTATAATGACAGATGCAGTTCGAACTCTAAATCAAACACGGTTTTTGCTAGCTTCTTGAAACTTGACAAAATACTGTAGTTCTACGTTCTATCTCTAACGTTTGTTTCCTCTGGATGTAGCCTAATGCAGGGACTGGCGAATAACAATTTTATTGAAAGGGGTTGCCAAACTTCCAAAAACTAGAGTCTTCTGAAATCTCAACATATATTTTTTCATCCAATCTTCATGATACTTTCAAGTAATGATCAGTACACCAATCCCACTTGGATGCTCAACTTTCATTCTCCTACGTTGAAGCATTCGTTTGCAGTAACAGTTTGAAATTTTAGGTTTCACTCTGTTTTCTCCTATATTGACAAATGTAGTTCAAACTCTAAATCATACACGGTTTGGGCTAGCTTCTTGAAACTTGACACAATAAAGTAGTTCTACATTCTATCCCTAAGGTTTGTTTCCTCTTGATGTAGCCTTCAGCACAGACTGGCGAATAACACTTACAATGAAAGGCGTTGTTAGGCTGCCAAAAAACTAGAGTCTCCTGAAATCTCAACACATATTTTTTTCAGACCTTAATGATACTTTCAAGTACTGAGCAGTACACCAATCAAACTTGGATGCCCAAGTTTCGTTCTCCTAGGTTGATGCATTCGTTTGCAGTAACAGTTTGAATTTCTAGGTTTCACTCTGTTTTCTCCTATATTGACAGATGCAGCTAGAACTCTAAATCAAACACGGTTTGTGCTAGCTTCTTGAAACTTGACACAATAAAGTAGTTCTACGTTCTATCTCTAAGGTTTGTTTCCTCTTGATGTAGCCTAAAGCAGGGACCTGCGAATAACACTTATATTGAAAGGGGTTGCCAAACTTTCAAAAAACTAGAGTCTCCTGAAATCTCAACATATATTTTTTCATCCAATCTTCATGATACATTCAAGTAATGATCAGTACACCATTCCCACTTGGATGCCCAAGTTTTGTTCTTCTAGGTTGAAGCATTCGTTTGCAGGAACAGTTTGAATTTTTAGGTTTCACTCTGTTTTCTCCTATATAGACAGATGCAGTTAGAACTTTAAATCAAACACGGTTTGTGCTAGCTACTTGAAACATGACACAATAAAGTAGTTCTACGTTCTATCGCTAAGGTTTGTTTCCTCTTGATGTAGCCTTAAGCAGAGACTGGCGAATAACACATTCAATGAAAGGCGTTGTTAGGCTGCCAAAAAACTACAGTCTCCTGAATTCTCATCATATATTTTTTCTTCCGACTTTCATGATACTTTCAAGTACTGAGCAGTGCACCAATCAAACTTGGATGCCCAAGTTTCGTTCTCCTAGGTTGATGCATTCGTTTGCAGTAACAGTTTGAATTTCTAGGTTTCACTCTGTTTTCTCCTATATTGACAGATGCAGCTAGAACTCTAAATCAAACACGGTTTGTGCTAGCTTCTCGAAACTTGACACAATAAATTAGTTCTACGTTCTATCTCTAAGGTTTGTTTCCTCTTGATGTAGCCTAAAGCCCGGACTGGCGAATAACACTTATATTGAAAGGGGTTGCCAAACTTTCAAAAAACTAGAGTCTCCTGAAATCTCAACATATATTTTTTCATCCAATCTTCATGATACTTTCAAGTAATGATCAGTACACCATTCCCACTTGGATGCCCAAGTTTTGTTCTTCTAGGTTGAAGCATTCGTTTGCAGGAACAGTTTGAATTTTTAGGTTTCACTCTGTTTTCTCCTATATTGACAGATGCAGTTAGAACTTTAAATCAAACACGGTTTGTGCTAGCTACTTGAAACATGACACAATAAAGTAGTTCTACGTTCTATCTCTAAGGTTTGTTTCCTCTTGATGTAGCCTTCAGCACAGACCGGCGAATAACACTTACAATGAAAGGCGTTGTTAGGCTGCCAAAAAACGAGAGTCTCCTGAAATCTCAACACATATTTTTTTCCGACCTTAATGATACTTTCAAGTAATGAGCAGTACACCAATCAAACTTGGATGCCCAAGTTTCGTTCTCCTCGGTTGATGCATTCGTTTGCAGTAACAGTTTGAATTTCTAGGTTTCACTCTGTTTTCTCCTATATTGACAGATGCAGCTAGAACTCTAAATCAAACACGGTTTGTGCTAGCTTCTTGAAACTTGACACAATAAAGTAGTTCTACGTTCTATCACTAAGGTTTGTTTCCTCTTTATGTAGCCTAAAGCAGGGACTGGCGAATAGCACTTATATTGAAAGGGGTTGCCAAACTTTCAAAAAACTAGAGTCTCCTGAAGTCTCAACATATATTTTTTCATCCAATCTTCATGATACATTCAAGTAATGATCAGTACACCATTCCCACTTGGATGCCCAAGTTTTGTTCTTTAGGTTGAAGCATTCGTTTGCAGGAACAGTTTGAATTTTTAGGTTTCACTCTGTTTTCTCCTATATTCACAGATGCAGTTAGAACTTTAAATCAAACACGGTTTGTGCCAGCTACTTGAAACATGACACAATAAAGTGGTTCTACGTTCTATCCCTAAGGTTTGTTTCCTCTTGATGTAGCCTTAAGCAGAGACTGGCGAATAACACATTCAATGAAAGGCGTTGTTAGGCTGCCAAAAACTACAGTCTCCTGAAATCTCATCATATATTTTTTCTTACGACCTTCATGATACTTTCAAGTAATGAGCAGTGTACCAATCAAACTTGGATGCCCAAGTTTCGTTCTCCTAGGTTGAAGCATAAGTTTGCAGGAACAGTTTGAATTTTTAGGTTTCACTCTGTTTTGTCCTATATTGACAGATGCAGTTCGAACTCTAAATCAAACACGGTTTGTGCTAGCTTCTTGAAATTTGACAAAATACTGTAGTTCTACGTTCTATCTCTAAGGTTTGTTTCCTCTGGATGTAGCCTAATGCAGGGACTGGCGAATAACACTTTTATTGAAAGGGGTTGCCAAACTTCCAAAAACTAGAGTCTTCTGAAATCTCAACATATATTTTTTCATCCAATCTTCATGATACTTTCAAGTAATGATCAGTACACCAATCCCACTTGGATGCTCAACTTTCATTCTCCTACGTTGAAGCATTCGTTTGCAGTAACAGTTTGAATTTTTAGGTTTCACTCTGTTTTCTCCTATATTGACAAATGTAGTTCAAACTCTAAATCATACACGGTTTGGGCTAGCTTCTTGAAACTTGTAACAATAAAGTAGTTCTACATTCTATCCCGAAGGTTTGTTTCCTCTTGATGTAGCCTTCAGCACAGACTGGCGAATAACATTTACAATGAAAGGCGTTGTTAGGCTGCCAAAAAACTAGAGTCTCCTGAAATCTCAACACATATTTTTTTCCGACCTTAATGATACTTTCAAGTAATGAGCAGTACACCAATCAAACTTGGATGTCCAAGTTTCGTTCTCCTAGGTTGATGCATTCGTTTGCAGTAACAGTTTGAATTTCTAGGTTTCACTCTGTTTTCTCCTATATTGACAGATGCAGCTAGAACTCTAAATCAAACAGGGTTTGTGCTAGCTTCTCGAAACTTGACACAATAAAGTAGTTCTACGTTCTATCTCTAAGGTTTGTTTCCTCTTGATGTAGCCTAAAGCAGGGACTGGCGAATAACACTTATATTGAAAGGGGTTGCCAAACTTTCAAAAAACTAGAGTTTCCTGAAATCTCAACATATATTTTTTCATCCAATCTTCATGATACATTCAAGTAATGATCAGTACACCATTCCCCTTGGATGCCCAAGTTTTGTTCTTCTAGGATGAAGCATTCGTTTGCAGGAACAGTTTGAATTTTTAGGTTTCCCTCTGTTTTCTCCTATATTGACAGATGCAGTTAGAACTTTAAATCAAACACGGTTTGTGCTAGCTACTTGAAACAAGACACAATATAGTAGTTCTACGTTCTATCCCTAAGGTTTGTTTCCTCTTGATGTAGCCTTCAGCACAGACTGGCGAATAACACTTACAGTGAGAGGCGTTGTTAGGCTGCCCAAAAACTAGAGTCTCCTGAAATCTCAACACATATTTTTTTTCCGACCTTAATGATACTTTCAAGTAATGAGCACTACACCAATCAAACTTGGATGCCCAAGTTTCCTTCTCCTAGGTTGATGCATTCGTTTGCAGTAACAGTTTGAATTTCTAGGTTTCACTCTGTTTTCTCCTATATTGACAGATGCAGCTAGAACTCTAAATCAAACAGGGTTTGTGCTAGCTTCTCGAAACTTGACACAATAAAGTAGTTCTACGTTCTATCTCTAAGGTTTGTTTCCTCTTGATGTAGCCTAAAGCAGGGACTGGCGAATAACACTTATATTGAAAGGGGTTGCCAAACTTTCAAAAAACTAGAGTCTCCTGAAATCTCAACATATATTTTTTCATCCAATCTTCATGATACTTTCAAGTGATGATCAGTACACCATTCCCACTTGGATGCCCAAGTTTTGTTCTTCTAGGTTGAAGCATTCGTTTGCAGGAACAGTTTGAATTTTTAGGTTTCACTCTGTTTTCTCCTATATTGACAGATGCAGTTAGAACTTTAAATCCAATACGGTTTGTTCTAGCTACTTGAAACATGACACAATAAAGTAGTTCTACGTTCTATCTCTAAGGTTTGTTTCCTCTTGATGTAGCCTTCAGCACAGACTGGCGAATAACACTTACAATGAAAGGCATTGTTAGGCTGCCAAAAAACTAGAGTCTCCTGAAATCTCAACACATATTTTTTTCCGTCCTTAATGATACTTTCAAGTAATGAGCAGTACACCAATCAAACTTGGATGCCCAAGTTTCGTTCTCCTAGGTTGATGCATTCGTTTGCAGTAACAGGTTGAATTTCTAGGTTTCACTCTGTTTTCTCCTATATTGACAGATGCAGCTAGAACTCTAAATCAAACACGGTTAGTGCTAGCTTCTTGAAACTTGACACAATAAAGTAGTTTTACGTTGTATCTCTAAGGTTTGTTTCCTCTTGATGTAGCCTAAAGCAGGGACTGGCGAATAACACTTATATTGAAAGGGGTTGCCAAACTTTCAAAAAACTAGAGTCTCCTGAAATCTCAACATATATTTTTTCATCCAATCTTCATGATACTTTCAAGTAATGATCAGTACACCATTCCCACTTGGATGCCCAAGTTTTGTTCATCTAGGTTGAAGCATTCGTTTGCAGGAACAGTTTGAATTTTTAGGTTTCACTCTGTTTTCTCCTATATTGACAGATGCAGTTAGAACTTTAAATCAAACACGGTTTGTACCAGCTACTTGAAACATGACACAATAAAGTAGTTCTACGTTCTATCCCTAAGGTTTGTTTCCTCTTGATGTAGCCTTAAGCAGAGACTGGCGAATAACACATTCAATGAAAGGCGTTGTTAGGCTGCCAAAAACTACAGTCTCCTGAAATCTCATCATATATTTTTTCTTACGACCTTCATGATACTTTCAAGTAATGAGCAGTGTACCAATCAAACTTGGATGCCCAAGTTTCGTTCTCCTAGGTTGAAGCATTCGTTTGCAGGAACAGTTTGAATTTTTAGGTTTCACTCTGTTTTGTCCTATATTGACAGATGCAGTTCGAACTCTAAATCAAACACGGTTTGTGCTAGCTTCTTGAAACTTGACAAAATACTGTAGTTCTACGTTCTATCTCTAAGGTTTGTTTCCTCTGGATGTAGCCTAATGCAGGGACTGGCGAATAACACTTTTATTGAAAGGGGTTGCCAAACTTCCAAAAACTAGAGTCTTCTGAAATCTCAACATATATTTTTTCATCCAATCTTCATGATACTTTCAAGTAATGATCAGTACACCAATCCCACTTGGATGCTCAACTTTCATTCTCCTACGTTGAAGCATTCGTTTGCAGTAACAGTTTGAATTTTTAGGTTTCACTCTGTTTTCTCCTATATTGACAAATGTAGTTCAAACTCTAAATCATACACGGTTTGGGCTAGCTTCTTGAAACTTGTAACAATAAAGTAGTTCTACATTCTATCCCGAAGGTTTGTTTCCTCTTGATGTAGCCTTCAGCACAGACTGGCGAATAACATTTACAATGAAAGGCGTTGTTAGGCTGCCAAAAAACTAGAGTATCCTGAAATCTCAACACATATTTTTTTCCGACCTTAATGATACTTTCAAGTAATGAGCAGTACACCAATCAAACTTGGATGCCCAAGTTTCGTTCTCCTAGGTTGATGCATTCGTTTGCAGTAACAGTTTGAATTTCTAGGTTTCACTCTGTTTTCTCCTATATTGACAGATGCAGCTAGAACTCTAAATCAAACAGGGTTTGTGCTAGCTTCTCGATACTTGACACAATAAAGTAGTTCTACGTTCTATCTCTAAGGTTTGTTTCCTCTTGATGTAGCCTAAAGCAGGGACTGGCGAATAACACTTATATTGAAAGGGGTTGCCAAACTTTCAAAAAACTAGAGTTTCCTGAAATCTCAACATATATTTTTTCATCCAATCTTCATGATACATTCAAGTAATGATCAGTACACCATTCCCCTTGGATGCCCAAGTTTTGTTCTTCTAGGATGAAGCATTCGTTTGCAGGAACAGTTTGAATTTTTAGGTTTCCCTCTGTTTTCTCCTATATTGACAGATGCAGTTAGAACTTTAAATCAAACACGGTTTGTGCTAGCTACTTGAAACAAGACACAATATAGTAGTTCTACGTTCTATCCCTAAGGTTTGTTTCCTCTTGATGTAGCCTTCAGCACAGACTGGCGAATAACACTTACAGTGAGAGGCGTTGTTAGGCTGCCCAAAAACTAGAGTCTCCTGAAATCTCAACACATATTTTTTTTCCGACCTTAATGATACTTTCAAGTAATGAGCACTACACCAATCAAACTTGGATGCCCAAGTTTCGTTCTCCTAGGTTGATGCATTCGTTTGCAGTAACAGTTTGAATTTCTAGGTTTCACTCTGTTTTCTCCTATATTGACAGATGCAGCTAGAACTCTAAATCAAACAGGGTTTGTGCTAGCTTCTCGAAACTTGACACAATAAAGTAGTTCTACGTTCTATCTCTAAGGTTTGTTTCCTCTTGATGTAGCCTAAAGCAGGGACTGGCGAATAACACTTATATTGAAAGGGGTTGCCAAACTTTCAAAAAACTAGAGTCTCCTGAAATCTCAACATATATTTTTTCATCCAATCTTCATGATACTTTCAAGTGATGATCAGTACACCATTCCCACTTGGATGCCCAAGTTTTGTTCTTCTAGGTTGAAGCATTCGTTTGCAGGAACAGTTTGAATTTTTAGGTTTCACTCTGTTTTCTCCTATATTGACAGATGCAGTTAGAACTTTAAATCCAATACGGTTTGTTCTAGCTACTTGAAACATGACACAATAAAGTAGTTCTACGTTCTATCTCTAAGGTTTGTTTCCTCTTGATGTAGCCTTCAGCACAGACTGGCGAATAACACTTACAATGAAAGGCATTGTTAGGCTGCCAAAAAACTAGAGTCTCCTGAAATCTCAACACATTTTTTTTTCCGTCCTTAATGATACTTTCAAGTAATGAGCAGTACACCAATCAAACTTGGATGCCCAAGTTTCGTTCTCCTAGGTTGATGCATTCGTTTGCAGTAACAGGTTGAATTTCTAGGTTTCACTCTGTTTTCTCCTATATTGACAGATGCAGCTAGAACTCTAAATCAAACACGGTTTGTGCTAGCTTCTTGAAACTTGACACAATAAAGTAGTTTTACGTTCTATCTCTAAGGTTTGTTTCCTCTTGATGTAGCCTAAAGCAGGGACTGGCGAATAACACTTATATTGAAAGGGGTTGCCAAACTTTCAAAAAACTAGAGTCTCCTGAAATCTCAACATATATTTTTTCATCCAATCTTCATGATACTTTCAAGTAATGATCAGTACACCATTCCCACTTGGATGCCCAAGTTTTGTTCATCTAGGTTGAAGCATTCGTTTGCAGGAACAGTTTGAATTTTTAGGTTTCACTCTGTTTTCTCCTATATTGACAGATGCAGTTAGAACTTTAAATCAAACACGGTTTGTACCAGCTACTTGAAACATGACACAATAAAGTAGTTCTACGTTCTATCCCTAAGGTTTGTTTCCTCTTGATGTAGCCTTAAGCAGAGACTGGCGAATAACACATTCAATGAAAGGCGTTGTTAGGCTGCCAAAAACTACAGTCTCCTGAAATCTCATCATATATTTTTTTCTTACGACCTTCATGATACATTCAAGTAATGAGCAGTGTACCAATCAAACTTGGATGCCCATGTTTCGTTCTCCTAGGTTGAAGCATTCGTTTGCAGGAACAGTTTGAATTTTTAGGTTTCACTCTGTTTTGTCCTATATTGACAGATGCAGTTCGAACTCTAAATCAAACACGGTTTGTGCTAGCTTCTTGAAACTTGACAAAATACTGTAGTTCTACGTTCTATCTCTATGGTTTGTTTCCTCTGGATGTAGCCAATGCACTGACTGGCGAATAACACTTTTATTGAAAGGGGTTGCCAAACTTCCAAAAACTAGAGTCTTCTGAAATCTCAACATATATTTTTTCATCCAATCTTCATGATACTTTCAAGTAATGATCAGTACACCAATCCCACTTGGATGCTCAACTTTCATTCTCCTACGTTGAAGCATTCGTTTGCAGTAACAGTTTGAATTTTTAGGTTTCACTCTGTTTTCTCCTATATTGACAAATGTAGTTCAAACTCTATATCATACACGGTTTGGGCTAGCTTCTTGAAACTTGACACAATAAAGTAGTTCTACATTCTATCCCGAAGGTTTGTTTCCTCTTGATGTAGCCTTCAGCACAGACTGGCGAATAACACTTACAATGAAAGGCATTGTTAGGCTGCCAAAAAACTAGAGTCTCCTGAAATCTCAACACATATTTTTTTCCGACCTTAATGATACTTTCAAGTAATGAGCAGTACACCAATCAAACTTGGATGCCCAAGTTTCGTTCTCCTAGATTGATGCATTCATTTGCAGTAACAGTTTGAATTTCTAGGTTTCACTCTGTTTTCTCCTATATTGACAGATGCAGCTAGAACTCTAAATCAAACAGGGTTTGTGCTAGCTTCTCGAAACTTGACACAATAAAGTAGTTCTACGTTCTATCTCTAAGGTTTGTTTCCTCTTGATGTAGCCTAAAGCAGGGACTGGCGAATAACACTTATATTGAAAGGGGTTGCCAAACTTTCAAAAAACTAGAGTTTCCTGAAATCTCAACATATATTTTTTCATCCAATCTTCATGATACATTCAAGTAATGATCAGTACACCATTCCCCTTGGATGCCCAAGTTTTGTTCTTCTAGGATGAAGCATTCGTTTGCAGGAACAGTTTGAATTTTTAGGTTTCCCTCTGTTTTCTCCTATATTGACAGATGCAGTTAGAACTTTAAATCAAACACGGTTTGTGCTAGCTACTTGAAACAAGACACAATATAGTAGTTCTACGTTCTATCCCTAAGGTTTGTTTCCTCTTGATGTAGCCTTCAGCACAGACTGGCGAATAACACTTACAGTGAGAGGCGTTGTTAGGCTGCCCAAAAACTAGAGTCTCCTGAAATCTCAACACATATTTTTTTTCCGACCTTAATGATACTTTCAAGTAATGAGCACTACACCAATCAAACTTGGATGCCCAAGTTTCGTTCTCCTAGGTTGATGCATTCGTTTGCAGTAACAGTTTGAATTTCTAGGTTTCACTCTGTTTTCTCCTATATTGACAGATGCAGCTAGAACTCTAAATCAAACAGGGTTTGTGCTAGCTTCTCGAAACTTGACACAATAAAGTAGTTCTACGTTCTATCTCTAAGGTTTGTTTCCTCTTGATGTAGCCTAAAGCAGGGACTGGCGAATAACACTTATATTGAAAGGGGTTGCCAAACTTTCAAAAAACTAGAGTCTCCTGAAATCTCAACATATATTTTTTCATCCAATCTTCATGATACTTTCAAGTAATGATCAGTACACCATTCCCACTTGGATGCCCAAGTTTTGTTCTTCTAGGTTGAAGCATTCGTTTGCAGGAACAGTTTGAATTTTTAGGTTTCACTCTGTTTTCTCCTATATTGACAGATGCAGTTAGAACTTTAAATCAAACACGGTTTGTTCTAGCTACTTGAAACATGACACAATAAAGTAGTTCTACGTTCTATCCCTAAGGTTTGTTTCCTCTTGATGTAGCCTTCAGCACAGACTGGCGAATAACACTTACAATGAAAGGCGTTGTTAGGCTGCCAAAAAACTAGAGTCTCCTGAAATCTCAACACATATTTTTTTCCGACCTTAATGATACTTTCAAGTAATGAGCAGTACACCAGTCAAACTTGGATGCCCAAGTTTCGTTCTCCTAGGTTGATGCATTCGTTTGCAGTAACAGTTTGAATTTCTAGGTTTCACTCTGTTTTCTCCTATATTGACAGATGCAGCTAGAACTCTAAATCAAACACGGTTTGTGCTAGCTTCTTGAAACTTGACACAATAAAGTAGTTCTACGTTCTATCTCTAAGGTTTGTTTCCTCTTGATGTAGCCTAAAGCAGGGACTGGCGAATAACACTTATATTGAAAGGGGTTGCCAAACTTTCAAAAAACTAGAGTCTCCTGAAATCTCAACATATATTTTTTCATCCAATCTTCATGATACTTTCAAGTAATGATCAGTACACCATTCCCACTTGGATGCACAAGTTTTGTTCATCTAGGTTGAAGCATTCGTTTGCAGGAACAGTTTGAATTTTTAGGTTTCACTCTGTTTTCTCCTATATTGACAGATGCAGTTAGAACTTTAAATCAAACACGGTTTGTGCTAGCTACTTGAAACATGACACAATATAGTAGTTCTACGTTCTATCCCTAAGGTTTGTTTCCTCTTGATGTAGCCTTCAGCACAGACTGGCGAATAACACTTACAGTGAGAGGCGTTGTTAGGCTGCCCAAAAACTAGAGTCTCCTGAAATCTCAACACATATTTTTTTTCCGACCTTAATGATACTTTCAAGTAATGAGCACTACACCAATCAAACTTGGATGCCCAAGTTTCGTTCTCCTAGGTTGATGCATTCGTTTGCAGTAACAGTTTGAATTTCTAGGTTTCACTCTGTTTTCTCCTATATTGACAGATGCAGCTAGAACTCTAAATCAAACACGGTTTGTGCTAGCTTCTCGAAACTTGACACAATAAAGTAGTTCTACGTTCTATCTCTAAGGTTTGTTTCCTCTTGATGTAGCCTAAAGCAGGGACTGGCGAATAACACTTATATTGAAAGGGGTTGCCAAACTTTCAAAAAACTAGAGTCTCCTGAAATCTCAACATATATTTTTTCATCCAATCTTCATGATACTTTCAAGTAATGATCAGTACACCATTCCCACTTGGATGCCCAAGTTTTGTTCTTCTAGGTTGAAGCATTCGTTTGCAGGAACAGTTTGAATTTTTAGGTTTCACTCTGTTTTCTCCTATATTGACAGATGCAGTTAGAACTTTAAATCAAACACGGTTTGTTCTAGCTACTTGAAACATGACACAATAAAGTAGTTCTACATTCTATCTCTAAGGTTTGTTTCCTCTTGATGTAGCCTTCAGCACAGACTGGCGAATAACACTTACAATGAAAGGCATTGTTAGGCTGCCAAAAAACTAGAGTCTCCTGAAATCTCAACACATATTTTTTTCCGTCCTTAATGATACTTTCAAGTAATGAGCAGTACACCAATCAAACTTGGATGCCCAAGTTTCGTTCTCCTAGGTTGATGCATTCGTTTGCAGTAACAGGTTGAATTTCTAGGTTTCACTCTGTTTTCTCCTATATTGACAGATGCAGCTAGAACTCTAAATCAAACACGGTTTGTGCTAGCTTCTTGAAACTTGACACAATAAAGTAGTTTTACGTTCTATCTCTAAGGTTTGTTTCCTCTTGATGTAGCCTAAAGCAGGGAATGGCGAATAACACTTATATTGAAAGGGGTTGCCAAACTTTCAAAAAACTAGAGTCTCCTGAAATCTCAACATATATTTTTTCATCCAATCTTCATGATACTTTCAAGTAATGATCAGTACACCATTCCCACTTGGATGCCCAAGTTTTGTTCATCTAGGTTGAAGCATTCGTTTGCAGGAACAGTTTGAATTTTTAGGTTTCACTCTGTTTTCTCCTATATTGACAGATGCAGTTAGAACTTTAAATCAAACACGGTTTGTACCAGCTACTTGAAACATGACACAATAAAGTAGTTCTACGTTCTATCCCTAAGGTTTGTTTCCTCTTGATGTAGCCTTAAGCAGAGACTGGCGAATAACACATTCAATGAAAGGCGTTGTTAGGCTGCCAAAAACTACAGTCTCCTGAAATCTCATCATATATTTTTTCTTACGACCTTCATGATACATTCAAGTAATGAGCAGTGTACCAATCAAACTTGGATGCCCAAGTTTCGTTCTCCTAGGTTGAAGCATTCGTTTGCAGGAACAGTTTGAATTTTTAGGTTTCACTCTGTTTTGTACTATATTGACAGATGCAGTTCGAACTCTAAATCAAACACGGTTTGTGCTAGCTTCTTGAAACTTGACAAAATACTGTAGTTCTACGTTCTATCTCTGTGGTTTGTTTCCTCTGGATGTAGCCAATGCAGGGACTGGCGAATAACACTTTTATTGAAAGGGGTTGCCAAACTTCCAAAAACTATAGTCTTCTGAAATCTCAACATATATTTTTTCATCCAATCTTCATGATACTTTCAAGTAATGATCAGTACACCAATCCCACTTGGATGCTCAACTTTCATTCTCCTACGTTGAAGCATTCGTTTGCAGTAACAGTTTGAATTTTTAGGTTTCACTCTGTTTTCTCCTATATTGACAAATGTAGTTCAAACTCTAAATCATACACGGTTTGGGCAAGCTTCTTGAAACTTGACACAATAAAGTAGTTCTACATTCTATCCCGAAGGTTTGTTTCCTCTTGATGTAGCCTTCAGCACAGACTGGCGAATAACACTTACAATGAAAGGCATTGTTAGGCTGCCAAAAAACTAGAGTCTCCTGAAATCTCAACACATATTTTTTTCCGACCTTAATGATACTTTCAAGTAATGAGCAGTACACCAATCAAACTTGGATGCCCAAGTTTCGTTCTCCTAGGTTGATGCATTCATTTGCAGTAACAGTTTGAATTTCTAGGTTTCACTCTGTTTTCTCCTATATTGACAGATGCAGCTAGAACTCTAAATCAAACAGGGTTTGTGCTAGCTTCTCGAAACTTGACACAATAAAGTAGTTCTACGTTCTATCTCTAAGGTTTGTTTCCTCTTGATGTAGCCTAAAGCAGGGACTGGCGAATAACACTTATATTGAAAGGGGTTGCCAAACTTTCAAAAAACTAGAGTCTCCTGAAATCTCAACATATATTTTTTCATCCAATCTTCATGATACATTCAAGTAATGATCAGTACACCATTCCCACTTGGATGCCCAAGTTTTGTTCTTCTAGGTTGAAGCATTCGTTTGCAGGAACAGTTTGAATTTTTAGGTTTCACTCTGTTTTCTCCTATATTGACAGATGCAGTTAGAACTTTAAATCAAACACGGTTTGTTCTAGCTACTTGAAACATGACACAATAAAGTAGTTCTACGTTCTATCTCTAAGGTTTGTTTCCTCTTGATGTAGCCTTCAGCACAGACTGGCGAATAACACTTACAATGAAAGGCGTTGTTAGGCTGCCAAAAAACTAGAGTCTCCTGAAATCTCAACACATATTTTTTTCCGTCCTTAATGATACTTTCAAGTAATGAGCAGTACACCAGTCAAACTTGGATGCCCAAGTTTCGTTCTCCTAGGTTGATGCATTCGTTTGCAGTAACAGTTTGAATTTCTAGGTTTCACTCTGTTTTCTCCTATATTGACAGATGCAGCTAGAACTCTAAATCAAACACGGTTTGTGCTAGCTTCTTGAAACTTGACACAATAAAGTAGTTCTACGTTCTATCTCTAAGGTTTGTTTCCTCTTGATGTAGCCTAAAGCAGGGACTGGCGAATAACACTTATATTGAAAGGGGTTGCCAAACTTTCAAAAAACTAGAGTCTCCTGAAATCTCAACATATATTTTTTCATCCAATCTTCATGATACTTTCAAGTAATGATCAGTACACCATTCCCACTTGGATGCACAAGTTTTGTTCATCTAGGTTGAAGCATTCGTTTGCAGGAACAGTTTGAATTTTTAGGTTTCACTCTGTTTTCTCCTATATTGACAGATGCAGTTAGAACTTTAAATCAAACACGGTTTGTGCTAGCTACTTGAAACATGACACAATATAGTAGTTCTACGTTCTATCCCTAAGGTTTGTTTCCTCTTGATGTAGCCTTCAGCACAGACTGGCGAATAACACTTACAGTGAGAGGCGTTGTTAGGCTGCACAAAAACTAGAGTCTCCTGAAATCTCAACACATATTTTTTTTCCGACCTTAATGATACTTTCAAGTAATGAGCACTACACCAATCAAACTTGGATGCCCAAGTTTCGTTCTCCTAGGTTGATGCATTCGTTTGCAGTAACAGTTTGAATTTCTAGGTTTCACTCTGTTTTCTCCTATATTGACAGATGCAGCTAGAACTCTAAATCAAACAGGGTTTGTGCTAGCTTCTCGAAACTTGACACAATAAAGTAGTTCTACGTTCTATCTCTAAGGTTTGTTTCCTCTTGATGTAGCCTAAAGCAGGGACTGGCGAATAACACTTATATTGAAAGGGGTTGCCAAACTTTCAAAAAACTAGAGTCTCCTGAAATCTCAACATATATTTTTTCATCCAATCTTCATGATACTTTCAAGTAATGATCAGTACACCATTCCCACTTGGATGCCCAAGTTTTGTTCTTCTAGGTTGAAGCATTCGTTTGCAGGAACAGTTTGAATTTTTAGGTTTCACTCTGTTTTCTCCTATATTGACAGATGCAGTTAGAACTTTAAATCAAACACGGTTTGTTCTAGCTACTTGAAACATGACACAATAAAGTAGTTCTACATTCTATCTCTAAGGTTTGTTTCCTCTTGATGTAGCCTTCAGCACAGACTGGCGAATAACACTTACAATGAAAGGCATTGTTAGGCTGCCAAAAAACTAGAGTCTCCTGAAATCTCAACACATATTTTTTTCCGTCCTTAATGATACTTTCAAGTAATGAGCAGTACACCAATCAAACTTGGATGCCCAAGTTTCGTTCTCCTAGGTTGATGCATTCGTTTGCAGTAACAGGTTGAATTTCTAGGTTTCACTCTGTTTTCTCCTATATTGACAGATGCAGCTAGAACTCTAAATCAAACACGGTTTGTGCTAGCTTCTTGAAACTTGACACAATAAAGTAGTTTTACGTTCTATCTCTAAGGTTTGTTTCCTCTTGATGTAGCCTAAAGCAGGGACTGGCGAATAACACTTATATTGAAAGGGGTTGCCAAACTTTCAAAAAACTAGAGTCTCCTGAAATCTCAACATATATTTTTTCATCCAATCTTCATGATACTTTCAAGTAATGATCAGTACACCATTCCCACTTGGATGCCCAAGTTTTGTTCTTCTAGGTTGAAGCATTCGTTTGCAGGAACAGTTTGAATTTTTAGGTTTCACTCTGTTTTCTCCTATATTGACAGATGCAGTTAGAACTTTAAATCAAACACGGTTTGTTCTAGCTACTTGAAACATGACACAATAAAGTAGTTCTACGTTCTATCTCTAAGGTTTGTTTCCTCTTGATGTAGCCTTCAGCACAGACTGGCGAATAACACTTACAATGAAAGGCGTTGTTAGGCTGCCAAAAAACTAGAGTCTCCTGAAATCTCAACACATATTTTTTTCCGTCCTTAATGATACTTTCAAGTAATGAGCAGTACACCAGTCAAACTTGGATGCCCAAGTTTCGTTCTCCTAGGTTGATGCATTCGTTTGCAGTAACAGTTTGAATTTCTAGGTTTCACTCTGTTTTCTCCTATATTGACAGATGCAGCTAGAACTCTAAATCAAACACGGTTTGTGCTAGCTTCTTGAAACTTGACACAATAAAGTAGTTCTACGTTCTATCTCTAAGGTTTGTTTCCTCTTGATGTAGCCTAAAGCAGGGACTGGCGAATAACACTTATATTGAAAGGGGTTGCCAAACTTTCAAAAAACTAGAGTCTCCTGAAATCTCAACATATATTTTTTCATCCAATCTTCATGATACTTTCAAGTAATGATCAGTACACCATTCCCACTTGGATGCACAAGTTTTGTTCATCTAGGTTGAAGCATTCGTTTGCAGGAACAGTTTGAATTTTTAGGTTTCACTCTGTTTTCTCCTATATTGACAGATGCAGTTAGAACTTTAAATCAAACACGGTTTGTGCTAGCTACTTGAAACATGACACAATATAGTAGTTCTACGTTCTATCCCTAAGGTTTGTTTCCTCTTGATGTAGCCTTCAGCACAGACTGGCGAATAACACTTACAGTGAGAGGCGTTGTTAGGCTGCACAAAAACTAGAGTCTCCTGAAATCTCAACACATATTTTTTTTCCGACCTTAATGATACTTTCAAGTAATGAGCACTACACCAATCAAACTTGGATGCCCAAGTTTCGTTCTCCTAGGTTGATGCATTCGTTTGCAGTAACAGTTTGAATTTCTAGGTTTCACTCTGTTTTCTCCTATATTGACAGATGCAGCTAGAACTCTAAATCAAACAGGGTTTGTGCTAGCTTCTCGAAACTTGACACAATAAAGTAGTTCTACGTTCTATCTCTAAGGTTTGTTTCCTCTTGATGTAGCCTAAAGCAGGGACTGGCGAATAACACTTATATTGAAAGGGGTTGCCAAACTTTCAAAAAACTAGAGTCTCCTGAAATCTCAACATATATTTTTTCATCCAATCTTCATGATACTTTCAAGTAATGATCAGTACACCATTCCCACTTGGATGCCCAAGTTTTGTTCTTCTAGGTTGAAGCATTCGTTTGCAGGAACAGTTTGAATTTTTAGGTTTCACTCTGTTTTCTCCTATATTGACAGATGCAGTTAGAACTTTAAATCAAACACGGTTTGTTCTAGCTACTTGAAACATGACACAATAAAGTAGTTCTACATTCTATCTCTAAGGTTTGTTTCCTCTTGATGTAGCCTTCAGCACAGACTGGCGAATAACACTTACAATGAAAGGCATTGTTAGGCTGCCAAAAAACTAGAGTCTCCTGAAATCTCAACACATATTTTTTTCCGTCCTTAATGATACTTTCAAGTAATGAGCAGTACACCAATCAAACTTGGATGCCCAAGTTTCGTTCTCCTAGGTTGATGCATTCGTTTGCAGTAACAGGTTGAATTTCTAGGTTTCACTCTGTTTTCTCCTATATTGACAGATGCAGCTAGAACTCTAAATCAAACACGGTTTGTGCTAGCTTCTTGAAACTTGACACAATAAAGTAGTTTTACGTTCTATCTCTAAGGTTTGTTTCCTCTTGATGTAGCCTAAAGCAGGGACTGGCGAATAACACTTATATTGAAAGGGGTTGCCAAACTTTCAAAAAACTAGAGTCTCCTGAAATCTCAACATATATTTTTTCATCCAATCTTCATGATACTTTCAAGTAATGATCAGTACACCATTCCCACTTGGATGCCCAAGTTTTGTTCATCTAGGTTGAAGCATTCGTTTGCAGGAACAGTTTGAATTTTTAGGTTTCACTCTGTTTTCTCCTATATTGACAGATGCAGTTAGAACTTTAAATCAAACACGGTTTGTACCAGCTACTTGAAACATGACACAATAAAGTAGTTCTACGTTCTATCCCTAAGGTTTGTTTCCTCTTGATGTAGCCTTAAGCAGAGACTGGCGAATAACACATTCAATGAAAGGCGTTGTTAGGCTGCCAAAAACTACAGTCTCCTGAAATCTCATCATATATTTTTTCTTACGACCTTCATGATACATTCAAGTAATGAGCAGTGTACCAATCAAACTTGGATGCCCAAGTTTCGTTCTCCTAGGTTGAAGCATTCGTTTGCAGGAACAGTTTGAATTTTTAGGTTTCACTCTGTTTTGTCCTATATTGACAGATGCAGTTCGAACTCTAAATCAAACACGGTTTGTGCTAGCTTCTTGAAACTTGACAAAATACTGTAGTTCTACGTTCTATCTCTGTGGTTTGTTTCCTCTGGATGTAGCCAATGCAGGGACTGGCGAATAACACTTTTATTGAAAGGGGTTGCCAAACTTCCAAAAACTATAGTCTTCTGAAATCTCAACATATATTTTTTCATCCAATCTTCATGATACTTTCAAGTAATGATCAGTACACCAATCCCACTTGGATGCTCAACTTTCATTCTCCTACGTTGAAGCATTCGTTTGCAGTAACAGTTTGAATTTTTAGGTTTCACTCTGTTTTCTCCTATATTGACAAATGTAGTTCAAACTCTAAATCATACACGGTTTGGGCAAGCTTCTTGAAACTTGACACAATAAAGTAGTTCTACATTCTATCCCGAAGGTTTGTTTCCTCTTGATGTAGCCTTCAGCACAGACTGGCGAATAACACTTACAATGAAAGGCATTGTTAGGCTGCCAAAAAACTAGAGTCTCCTGAAATCTCAACACATATTTTTTTCCGACCTTAATGATACTTTCAAGTAATGAGCAGTACACCAATCAAACTTGGATGCCCAAGTTTCGTTCTCCTAGGTTGATGCATTCATTTGCAGTAACAGTTTGAATTTCTAGGTTTCACTCTGTTTTCTCCTATATTGACAGATGCAGCTAGAACTCTAAATCAAACAGGGTTTGTGCTAGCTTCTCGAAACTTGACACAATAAAGTAGTTCTACGTTCTATCTCTAAGGTTTGTTTCCTCTTGATGTAGCCTAAAGCAGGGACTGGCGAATAACACTTATATTGAAAGGGGTTGCCAAACTTTCAAAAAACTAGTGTCTCCTGAAATCTCAACATATATTTTTTCATCCAATCTTCATGATACATTCAAGTAATGATCAGTACACCATTCCCCTTGGATGCCCAAGTTTTGTTCTTCTAGGATGAAGCATTCGTTTGCAGGAACAGTTTGAATTTTTAGGTTTCCCTCTGTTTTCTCCTATATTGACAGATGCAGTTAGAACTTTAAATCAAACACGGTTTGTGCTAGCTACTTGAAACATGACACAATATAGTAGTTCTACGTTCTATCCCTAAGGTTTGTTTCCTCTTGATGTAGCCTTCAGCACAGACTGGCGAATAACACTTACAATGAGAGGCGTTGTTAGGCTGCCCAAAAACTAGAGTCTCCAGAAATCTCAACACATATTTTTTTTCCGACCTTAATGATACTTTCAAGTAATGAGCACTACACCAATCAAACTTGGATGCCCAAGTTTCGTTCTCCTAGGTTGATGCATTCGTTTGCAGTAACAGTTTGAATTTCTAGGTTTCACTCTGTTTTCTCCTATATTGACAGATGCAGCTAGAACTCTAAATCAAACAGGGTTTGTGCTAGCTTCTCGAAACTTGACACAATAAAGTAGTTCTACGTTCTATCTTTAAGGTTTGTTTCCTCTTGATGTAGCCTAAAGCAGGGACTGGCGAATAACACTTATATTGAAAGGGGTTGCCAAACTTTCAAAAAACTAGAGTCTCCTGAAATCTCAACATATATTTTTTCATCCAATCTTCATGATACATTCAAGTAATGATCAGTACACCATTCCCCTTGGATTCCCAAGTTTTGTTCTTCTAGGATGAAGCATTCGTTTGCAGGAACAGTTTGAATTTTGAGGTTTCCCTCTGTTTTCTCCTATATTGACAGATGCAGTTAGAACTTTAAATCAAACACGGTTTGTGCTAGCTACTTGAAACATGACACAATAAAGTAGTTCTACGTTCTATCCCTAAGGTTTGTTTCCTCTTGATGTAGCCTTCAGCACAGACTGGCGAATAACACTTACAATGAGAGGCGTGTTAGGCTGCCCAAAAACTAGAGTCTCCTGAAATCTCAACACATATTTTTTTTCTGACATTAATGATACTTTCAAGTAATGAGCACTACACCAATCAAACTTGGATGCCCAAGTTTCGTTCTCCTAGGTTGATGCATTCGTTTGCAGTAACAGTTTGAATTTCTAGGTTTCACTCTGTATTCTCCTATATTGACAGATGCAGCTAGAACTCTAAATCAAACAGGGTTTGTGCTAGCTTCTCGAAACTTGACACAATAAAGTAGTTCTACGTTCTATCTCTAAGGTTTGTTTCCTCTTGATGTAGCCTAAAGCAGGGACTGGCGAATAACACTTATATTGAAAGGGGTTGCCAAACTTTCAAAAAACTAGAGTCTCCTGAAATCTCAACATATATTTTTTCATCCAATCTTCATGATACTTTCAAGTAATGATCAGTACACCATTCCCACTTGGATGCCCAAGTTTTGTTCTTCTAGGTTGAAGCATTCGTTTGCAGGAACAGTTTGAATTATTAGGTTTCACTCTGTTTTCTCCTATATTGACAGATGCAGTTAGAACTTTAAATCAAACACGGTTTGTTCTAGCTACTTGAAACATGACACAATAAAGTAGTTCTACGTTCTATCTCTAAGGTTTGTTTCCTCTTGATGTAGCCTTCAGCACAGACTGGCGAATAACACTTACAATGAAAGGCGTTGTTACGCTGCCAAAAAACTAGAGTCTCCTGAAATCTCAACACATATTTTTTTCCGTCCTTAATGATACTTTCAAGTAATGAGCAGTACACCAGTCAAACTTGGATGCCCAAGTTTCGTTCTCCTAGGTTGATGCATTCGTTTGCAGTAACAG
This sequence comes from Callospermophilus lateralis, assembly GCF_048772815.1. Taxonomy (NCBI): domain Eukaryota; kingdom Metazoa; phylum Chordata; class Mammalia; order Rodentia; family Sciuridae; genus Callospermophilus; species Callospermophilus lateralis. The sequence continues at coordinate 160,031,777 of NC_135305.1, read as the reverse complement.
TTTGAATTTCTAGGTTTCACTCTGTTTTCTCCTATATTGACAGATGCAGCTAGAACTCTAAATCAAACACGGTTTGTGATAGCTTCTTGAAACTTGACACAATAAAGTAGTTCTACGTTCTATCTCTAAGGTTTGTTTCCTCTTGATGTAGCCTAAAGCAGGGACTGGCGAATAACACTTATATTGAAAGGGGTTGCCAAACTTTCAAAAAACTAGAGTCTCCTGAAATCTCAACATATATTTTTTCATCCAATCTTCATGATACTTTCAAGTAATGATCAGTACACCATTCCCACTTGGATGCCCAAGTTTTGTTCATCTAGGTTGAAGCATTCGTTTGCAGGAACAGTTTGAATTTTTAGGTTTCACTCTGTTTTCTCCTATATTGACAGATGCAGTTAGAACTTTAAATCAAACACGGTTTGTGCTAGCTACTTGAAACATGACACAATATAGTAGTTCTACGTTCTATCCCTAAGGTTTGTTTCCTCTTGATGTAGCCTTCAGCACAGACTGGCGAATAACACTTACAGTGAGAGGCGTTGTTAGGCTGCCCAAAAACTAGAGTCTCCTGAAATCTCAACACATATTTTTTTTCCGACCTTAATGATACTTTCAAGTAATGAGCACTACACCAATCAAACTTGGATGCCCAAGTTTCGTTCTCCTAGGTTGATGCATTCGTTTGCAGTAACAGTTTGAATTTCTAGGTTTCACTCTGTTTTCTCCTATATTGACAGATGCAGCTAGAACTCTAAATCAAACAGGGTTTGTGCTAGCTTCTCGAAACTTGACACAATAAAGTAGTTCTACGTTCTATCTCTAAGGTTTGTTTCCTCTTGATGTAGCCTAAAGCAGGGACTGGCGAATAACACTTATATTGAAAGGGGTTGCCAAACTTTCAAAAAACTAGAGTCTCCTGAAATCTCAACATATATTTTTTCATCCAATCTTCATGATACTTTCAAGTAATGATCAGTACACCATTCCCACTTGGATGCCCAAGTTTTGTTCTTCTAGGTTGAAGCATTCGTTTGCAGGAACAGTTTGAATTTTTAGGTTTCACTCTGTTTTCTCCTATATTGACAGATGCAGTTAGAACTTTAAATCAAACACGGTTTGTTCTAGCTACTTGAAACATGACACAATAAAGTAGTTCTACGTTCTATCTCTAAGGTTTGTTTCCTCTTGATGTAGCCTTCAGCACAGACTGGCGAATAACACTTACAATGAAAGGCATTGTTAGGCTGCCAAAAAACTAGAGTCTCCTGAAATCTCAACACATATTTTTTTCCGTCCTTCATGATACTTTCAAGTAATGAGCAGTACACCAATCAAACTTGGATGCCCAAGTTTCGTTCTCCTAGGTTGATGCATTCGTTTGCAGTAACAGGTTGAATTTCTAGGTTTCACTCTGTTTTCTCCTATATTGACAGATGCAGCTAGAACTCTAAATCAAACACGGTTTGTGCTAGCTTCTTGAAACTTGACACAATAAAGTAGTTCTACGTTCTATCTCTAAGGTTTGTTTCCTCTTGATGTAGCCTAAAGCAGGGACTGGCGAATAACACTTATATTGAAAGGGGTTGCCAAACTTTCAAAAAACTAGAGTCTCATGAAATCTCAACATATATTTTTTCATCCAATCTTCATGATACTTTCAAGTAATGATCAGTACACCATTCCCACTTGGATGCCCAAGGTTTGTTCATCTAGGTTGAAGCATTCGTTTGCAGGAACAGTTTGAATTTTTAGGTTTCACTCTGTTTTCTCCTATATTGACAGATGCAGTTAGAACTTTAAATCAAACACGGTTTGTGCCAGCTACTTGAAACATGACACAATAAAGTAGTTCTACGTTCTATCCCTAAGGTTTGTTTCCTCTTGATGTAGCCTTAAGCAGAGACTGGCGAATAACACATTCAATGAAAGGCGTTGTTAGGCTGCCAAAAACTACAGTCTCCTGAAATCTCATCATATATTTTTTCTTACGACCTTCATGATACTTTCAAGTAATGAGCAGTGTACCAATCAAACTTGGATGCCCAAGTTTCGTTCTCCTAGGTTGAAGCATTCGTTTGCAGGAACAGTTTGAATTTTTAGGTTTCACTCTGTTTTGTCCTATATTGACAGATGCAGTTCGAACTCTAAATCAAACACGGTTTGTGCTAGCTTCTTGAAACTTGACAAAATACTGTAGTTCTACGTTCTATCTCTAAGGTTTGTTTCCTCTGGATGTAGCCTAATGCAGGGACTGGCGAATAACACTTTTATTGAAAGGGGTTGCCAAACTTCCAAAAACTAGAGTCTTCTGAAATCTCAACATATATTTTTTCATCCAATCTTCATGATACTTTCAAGTAATGATCAGTACACCAATCCCACTTGGATGCTCAACTTTCATTCTCCTACGTTGAAGCATTCGTTTGCAGTAACAGTTTGAATTTTTAGGTTTCACTCTGTTTTCTCCTATATTGACAAATGTAGTTCAAACTCTAAATCATACACGGTTTGGGCTAGCTTCTTGAAACTTGACACAATAAAGTAGTTCTACATTCTATCCCGAAGGTTTGTTTCCTCTTGATGTAGCCTTCAGCACAGACTGGCGAATAACACTTACAATGAAAGGCATTGTTAGGCTGCCAAAAAACTAGAGTCTCCTGAAATCTCAACACATATTTTTTTCCGACCTTAATGATACTTTCAAGTAATGAGCAGTACACCAATCAAACTTGGATGCCCAAGTTTCGTTCTCCTAGGTTGATGCATTCATTTGCAGAAACAGTTTGAATGTCTAGGTTTCACTCTGTTTTCTCCTATATTGACAGATGCAGCTAGAACTCTAAATCAAACAGGGTTTGTGCTAGCTTCTCGAAACTTGACACAATAAAGTAGTTCTACGTTCTATCTCTAAGGTTTGTTTCCTCTTGATGTAGCCTAAAGCAGGGACTGGCGAATAACACTTATATTGAAAGGGGTTGCCAAACTTTCAAAAAACTAGAGTCTCCTGAAATCTCAACATATATTTTTTCATCCAATATTCATGATACATTCAAGTAATGATCAGTACACCATTCCCCTTGGATGCCCAAGTTTTGTTCTTCTAGGATGAAGCATTCGTTTGCAGGAACAGTTTGAATTTTTAGGTTTCCCTCTGTTTTCTCCTATATTGACAGATGCAGTTAGAACTTTAAATCAAACACGGTTTGTGCTAGCTACTTGAAACATGACACAATATAGTAGTTCTACGTTCTATCCCTAAGGTTTGTTTCCTCTTGATGTAGCCTTCAGCACAGACTGGCGAATAACACTTACAATGAGAGGCGTTGTTAGGCTGCCCAAAAACTAGAGTCTCCTGAAATCTCAACACATATTTTTTTTCCGACCTTAATGATACTTTCAAGTAATGAGCACTACACCAATCAAACTTGGATGCCCAATTTTCGTTCTCCTAGGTTGATGCATTCGTTTGCAGTAACAGTTTGAATTTCTAGGTTTCACTCTGTTTTCTCCTATATTGACAGATGCAGCTAGAACTCTAAATCAAACAGGGTTTGTGCTAGCTTCTCGAAACTTGACACAATAAAGTAGTTCTACGTTCTATCTCTAAGGTTTGTTTCCTCTTGATGTAGCCTAAAGCAGGGACTGGCGAATAACACTTATATTGAAAGGGGTTGCCAAACTTTCAAAAAACTAGAGTCTCCTGAAATCTCAACATATATTTTTTCATCCAATCTTCATGATACATTCAAGTAATGATCAGTACACCATTCCCCTTGGATGCCCAAGTTTTGTTCTTCTAGGATGAAGCATTCGTTTGCAGGAACAGTTTGAATTTTTAGGTTTCCCTCTGTTTTCTCCTATATTGACAGATGCAGTTAGAACTTTAAATCAAACACGGTTTGTGCTAGCTACTTGAAACATGACACAATAAAGTAGTTCTACGTTCTATCCCTAAGGTTTGTTTCCTCTTGATGTAGCCTTCAGCACAGACTGGCGAATAACACTTACAATGAGAGGCGTTGTTAGGCTGCCCAAAAACTAGAGTCTCCTGAAATCTCAACACATATTTTTTTTCCGACCTTAATGATACTTTCAAGTAATGAGCACTACACCAATCAAACTTGGATGCCCAAGTTTCGTTCTCCTAGGTTGATGCATTCGTTTGCAGTAACAGTTTGAATTTCTAGGTTTCACTCTGTTTTCTCCTATATTGACAGATGCAGCTAGAACTCTAAATCAAACAGGGTTTGTGCTAGCTTCTCGAAACTTGACACAATAAAGTAGTTCTACGTTCTATCTCTAAGGTTTGTTTCCTCTTGATGTAGCCTAAAGCAGGGACTGGCGAATAACACTTATATTGAAAGGGGTTGCCAAACTTTCAAAAAACTAGAGTCTCCTGAAATCTCAACATATATTTTTTCATCCAATCTTCATGAGACTTTCAAGTAATGATCAGTACACCATTCCCACTTGGATGCCCAAGTTTTGTTCTTCTAGGTTGAAGCATTCGTTTCCAGGAACAGTTTGAATTATTAGGTTTCACTCTGTTTTCTCCTATATTGACAGATGCAGTTAGAACTTTAAATCAAACACGGTTTGTTCTAGCTACTTGAAACATGACACAATAAAGTAGTTCTACGTTCTATCTCTAAGGTTTGCTTCCTCTTGATGTAGCCTTCAGCACAGACTGGCGAATAACACTTACAATGAAAGGCGTTGTTAGGCTGCCAAAAAACAAGAGTCTCCTGAAATCTCAACACATATTTTTTTCCGTCCTTAATGATACTTTCAAGTAATGAGCAGTACACCAGTCAAACTTGGATGCCCAAGTTTCGTTCTCCTAGGTTGATGCATTCGTTTGCAGTAACAGTTTGAATTTCTAGGTTTCACTCTGTTTTCTCCTATATTGACAGATGCAGCTAGAACTCTAAATCAAACACGGTTTGTGCTAGCTTCTTGAAACTTGACACAATAAAGTAGTTCTACGTTCTATCTCTAAGGTTTGTTTCCTCTTGATGTAGCCTAAAGCAGGGACTGGCGAATAACACTTATATTGAAAGGGGTTGCCAAACTTTCAAAAAACTAGAGTCTCCTGAAATCTCAACATATATTTTTTCATCCAATCTTCATGATACTTTCAAGTAATGATCAGTACACCATTCCCACTTGGATGAACAAGTTTTGTTCATCTAGGTTGAAGCATTCGTTTGCAGGAACAGTTTGAATTTTTAGGTTTCACTCTGTTTTCTCCTATATTGACAGATGCAGTTAGAACTTTAAATCAAACACGGTTTGTGCTAGCTACTTGAAACATGACACAATATAGTAGTTCTACGTTCTATCCCTAAGGTTTGTTTCCTCTTGATGTAGCCTTCAGCACAGACTGGCGTATAACACTTACAATGAGAGGCGTTGTTAGGCTGCCCAAAAACTAGAGTCTCCTGAAATCTCAACACATATTTTTTTTCCGACCTTAATGATACTTTCAAGTAATGAGCACTACACCAATCAAACTTGGATGCCCAAGTTTCGTTCTCCTAGGTTGATGCATTCGTTTGCAGTAACAGTTTGAATTTCTAGGTTTCACTCTGTTTTCTCCTATATTGACAGATGCAGCTAGAACTCTAAATCAAACAGGGTTTGTGCTAGCTTCTCGAAACTTGACACAATAAAGTAGTTCTACGTTCTATCTCTAAGGTTTGTTTCCTCTTGATGTAGCCTAAAGCAGGGACTGGCGGATAACACTTATATTGAAAGGGGTTGCCAAACTTTCAAAAAACTAGAGTCTCCTGAAATCTCAACATATATTTTTTCATCCAATCTTCATGATACTTTCAAGTAATGATCAGTACACCATTCCCACTTGGATGCCCAAGTTTTGTTCTTCTAGGTTGAAGCATTCGTTTGCAGGAACAGTTTGAATTTTTAGGTTTCACTCTGTTTTCTCCTATATTGACAGATGCAGTTAGAACTTTAAATCAAACACGGTTTGTTCTAGCTACTTGAAACATGACACAATAAAGTAGTTCTACGTTCTATCTCTAAGGTTTGTTTCCTCTTGATGTAGCCTTCAGCACAGACTGGCGAATAACACTTACAATGAAAGGCGTTGTTAGGCTGCCAAAAAACTAGAGTCTCCTGAAATCTCAACACATATTTTTTTCCGTCCTTAATGATACTTTCAAGTAATGAGCAGTACACCAGTCAAACTTGGATGCCCAAGTTTCGTTCTCCTAGGTTGATGCATTCGTTTGCAGTAACAGTTTGAATTTCTAGGTTTCACTCTGTTTTCTCCTATATTGACAGATGCAGCTAGAACTCTAAATCAAACACGGTTTGTGCTAGCTTCTTGAAACTTGACACAATAAAGTAGTTCTACGTTCTATCTCTAAGGTTTGTTTCCTCTTGATGTAGCCTAAAGCAGGGACTGGCGAATAACACTTATATTGAAAGGGGTTGCCAAACTTTCAAAAAACTAGAGTCTCCTGAAATCTCAACATATATTTTTTCATCCAATCTTCATGATACTTTCAAGTAATGATCAGTACACCATTCCCACTTGGATGCCCAAGTTTTGTTCATCTAGGTTGAAGCATTCGTTTGCAGGAACAGTTTGAATTTTTAGGTTTCACTCTGTTTTCTCCTATATTGACAGATGCATTTAGATCTTTAAATCAAACACGGTTTGTGCTAGCTACTTGAAACATGACACAATATAGTAGTTCTACGTTCTATCCCTAAGGTTTGTTTCCTCTTGATGTAGCCTTCAGCACAGACTGGCGAATAACACTTACAGTGAGAGGCGTTGTTAGGCTGCCCAAAAACTAGAGTCTCCTGAAATCTCAACACATATTTTTTTTCCGACCTTAATGATACTTTCAAGTAATGAGCACTACACCAATCAAACTTGGATGCCCAAGTTTCGTTCTCCTAGGTTGATGCATTCGTTTGCAGTAACAGTTTGAATTTCTAGGTTTCACTCTGTTTTCTCCTATATTGACAGATGCAGCTAGAACTCTAAATCAAACAGGGTTTGTGCTAGCTTCTCGAAACTTGACACAATAAAGTAGTTCTACGTTCTATCTCTAAGGTTTGTTTCCTCTTGATGTAGCCTAAAGCACCGACTGGCGAATAACACTTATATTGAAAGGGGTTGCCAAACTTTCAAAAAACTAGAGTCTCCTGAAATCTCAACATATATTTTTTCATCCAATCTTCATGATACTTTCAAGTAATGATCAGTACACCATTCCCACTTGGATGCCCAAGTTTTGTTCTTCTAGGTTGAAGCATTCGTTTGCAGGAACAGTTTGAATTTTTAGGTTTCACTCTGTTTTCTCCTATATTGACAGATGCAGTTAGAACTTTAAATCAAACACGGTTTGTTCTAGCTACTTGAAACATGACACAATAAAGTAGTTCTACGTTCTATCTCTAAGGTTTGTTTCCTCTTGATGTAGCCTTCAGCACAGACTGGCGAATAACACTTACAATGAAAGGCATTGTTAGGCTGCCAAAAAACTAGAGTCTCCTGAAATCTCAACACATATTTTTTTCCGTCCTTCATGATACTTTCAAGTAATGAGCAGTACACCAATCAAACTTGGATGCCCAAGTTTCGTTCTCCTAGGTTGATGCATTCGTTTGCAGTAACAGGTTGAATTTCTAGGTTTCACTCTGTTTTCTCCTATATTGACAGATGCAGCTAGAACTCTAAATCAAACACGGTTTGTGCTAGCTTCTTGAAACTTGACACAATAAAGTAGTTCTACGTTCTATCTCTAAGGTTTGTTTCCTCTTGATGTAGCCTAAAGCAGGGACTGGCGAATAACACTTATATTGAAAGGGGTTGCCAAACTTTCAAAAAACTAGAGTCTCCTGAAATCTCAACATATATTTTTTCATCCAATCTTCATGATACTTTCAAGTAATGATCAGTACACCATTCCCACTTGGATGCCCAAGGTTTGTTCATCTAGGTTGAAGCATTCGTTTGCAGGAACAGTTTGAATTTTTAGGTTTCACTCTGTTTTCTCCTATATTGACAGATGCAGTTAGAACTTTAAATCAAACACGGTTTGTGCCAGCTACTTGAAACATGACACAATAAAGTAGTTCTACGTTCTATCCCTAAGGTTTGTTTCCTCTTGATGTAGCCTTAAGCAGAGACTGGCGAATAACACATTCAATGAAAGGCGTTGTTAGGCTGCCAAAAACTACAGTCTCCTGAAATCTCATCATATATTTTTTCTTACGACCTTCATGATACTTTCAAGTAATGAGCAGTGTACCAATCAAACTTGGATGCCCAAGTTTCGTTCTCCTAGGTTGAAGCATTCGTTTGCAGGAACAGTTTGAATTTTTAGGTTTCACTCTGTTTTGTCCTATATTGACAGATGCAGTTCGAACTCTAAATCAAACACGGTTTGTGCTAGCTTCTTGAAACTTGACAAAATACTGTAGTTCTACGTTCTATCTCTAAGGTTTGTTTCCTCTGGATGTAGCCTAATGCAGGGACTGGCGAATAACACTTTTATTGAAAGGGGTTGCCAAACTTCCAAAAACTAGAGTCTTCTGAAATCTCAACATATATTTTTTCATCCAATCTTCATGATACTTTCAAGTAATGATCAGTACACCAATCCCACTTGGATGCTCAACTTTCATTCTCCTACGTTGAAGCATTCGTTTGCAGTAACAGTTTGAATTTTTAGGTTTCACTCTGTTTTCTCCTATATTGACAAATGTAGTTCAAACTCTAAATCATACACGGTTTGGGCTAGCTTCTTGAAACTTGACACAATAAAGTAGTTCTACATTCTATCCCGAAGGTTTGTTTCCTCTTGATGTAGCCTTCAGCACAGACTGGCGAATAACACTTACAATGAAAGGCATTGTTAGGCTGCCAAAAAACTAGAGTCTCCTGAAATCTCAACACATATTTTTTTCCGACGTTAATGATACTTTCAAGTAATGAGCAGTACACCAATCAAACTTGGATGCCCAAGTTTCGTTCTCCTAGGTTGATGCATTCATTTGCAGTAACAGTTTGAATGTCTAGGTTTCACTCTGTTTTCTCCTATATTGACAGATGCAGCTAGAACTCTAAATCAAACAGGGTTTGTGCTAGCTTCTCGAAACTTGACACAATAAAGTAGTTCTACGTTCTATCTCTAAGGTTTGTTTCCTCTTGATGTAGCCTAAAGCAGGGACTGGCGAATAACACTTATATTGAAAGGGGTTGCCAAACTTTCAAAAAACTAGAGTCTCCTGAAATCTCAACATATATTTTTTCATCCAATCTTCATGATACATTCAAGTAATGATCAGTACACCATTCCCCTTGGATGCCCAAGTTTTGTTCTTCTAGGATGAAGCATTCGTTTGCAGGAACAGTTTGAATTTTTAGGTTTCCCTCTGTTTTCTCCTATATTGACAGATGCAGTTAGAACTTTAAATCAAACACGGTTTGTGCTAGCTACTTGAAACATGACACAATATAGTAGTTCTACGTTCTATCCCTAAGGTTTGTTTCCTCTTGATGTAGCCTTCAGCACAGACTGGCGAATAACACTTACAATGAGAGACGTTGTTAGGCTGCCCAAAAACTAGAGTCTCCTGAAATCTCAACACATATTTTTTTTCCGACCTTAATGATACTTTCAAGTAATGAGCACTACACCAATCAAACTTGGATGCCCCAGTTTCGTTCTCCTAGGTTGATGCATTCGTTTGCAGTAACAGTTTGAATTTCTAGGTTTCACTCTGTTTTCTCCTATATTGACAGATGCAGCTAGAACTCTAAATCAAACAGGGTTTGTGCTAGCTTCTCGAAACTTGACACAATAAAGTAGTTCTACGTTCTATCTCTAAGGTTTGTTTCCTCTTGATGTAGCCTAAAGCAGGGACTGGCGAATAACACTTATATTGAAAGGGGTTGCCAAACTTTCAAAAAACTAGAGTCTCCTGAAATCTCAACATATATTTTTTCATCCAATCTTCATGATACATTCAAGTAATGATAGTACACCATTCCCCTTGGATGCCCAAGTTTTGTTCTTCTAGGATGAAGCATTCGTTTGCAGGAACAGTTTGAATTTTTAGGTTTCCCTCTGTTTTCTCCTATATTGACAGATGCAGTTAGAACTTTAACTCAAACACGGTTTGTGCTAGCTACTTGAAACATGACACAATATAGTAGTTCTACGTTCTATCCCTAAGGTTTGTTTCCTCTTGATGTAGCCTTCAGCACAGACTGGCGAATAACACTTACAATGAGAGGCGTTGTTAGGCTGCCCAAAAACTAGAGTCTCCTGAAATCTCAACACATATTTTTTTTCCGACCTTAATGATACTTTCAAGTAATGAGCACTACACCAATCAAACTTGGATGCCCAAGTTTCGTTCTCCTAGGTTGATGCATTCGTTTGCAGTAACAGTTTGAATTTCTAGGTTTCACTCTGTTTTCTCCTATATTGACAGATGCAGCTAGAACTCTAAATCAAACAGGGTTTGTGCTAGCTTCTCGAAACTTGACACAATAAAGTAGTTCTACGTTCTATCTCTAAGGTTTGTTTCCTCTAGATGTAGCCTAAAGCAGGGACTGGCGAATAACACTTATATTGAAAGGGGTTGCCAAACTATCAAAAAACTAGAGTCTCCTGAAATCTCAACATATATTTTTTCATCCAATCTTCATGATACTTTCAAGTAATGATCAGTACACCATTCCCACTTGGATGCCCAAGTTTTGTTCTTCTAGGTTGAAGCATTCGTTTGCAGGAACAGTTTGAATTATTAGGTTTCACTCTGTTTTCTCCTATATTGACAGATGCAGTTAGAACTTTAAATCAAACACGGTTTGTTCTAGCTACTTGAAACATGACACAATAAAGTAGTTCTACGTTCTATCTCTAAGGTTTGTTTCCTCTTGATGTAGCCTTCAGCACAGACTGGCGAATAACACTTACAATGAAAGGCGTTGTTAGGCTGCCAAAAAACTAGAGTCTCCTGAAATCTCAACACATATTTTTTTCCGTCCTTAATGATACTTTCAAGTAATGAGCAGTACACCAGTCAAACTTGGATGCCCAAGTTTCGTTCTCCTAGGTTGATGCATTCGTTTGCAGTAACAGTTTGAATTTCTAGGTTTCACTCTGTTTTCTCCTATATTGACAGATGCAGCTAGAACTCTAAATCAAACACGGTTTGTGCTAGCTTCTTGAAACTTGACACAATAAAGTAGTTCTACGTTCTATCTCTAAGGTTTGTTTCCTCTTGATGTAGCCTAAAGCACCGACTGGCGAATAACACTTATATTGAAAGGGGTTGCCAAACTTTCAAAAAACTAGAGTCTCCTGAAATCTCAACATATATTTTTTCATCCAATCTTCATGATACTTTCAAGTAATGATCAGTACACCATTCCCACTTGGATGCCCAAGTTTTGTTCATCTAGGTTGAAGCATTCGTTTGCAGGAACAGTTTGAATTTTTAGGTTTCACTCTGTTTTCTCCTATATTGACAGATGCAGTTAGAACTTTAAATCAAACACGGTTTGTGCTAGCTACTTGAAACATGACACAATATAGTAGTTCTACGTTCTATCCCTAAGGTTTGTTTCCTCTTGATGTAGCCTTCAGCACAGACTGGCGAATAACCCTTACAGTGAGAGGCGTTGTTAGGCTGCCCAAAAACTAGAGTCTCCTGAAATCTCAACACATATTTTTTTTCCGACCTTAATGATACTTTCAAGTAATGAGCACTACACCAATCAAACTTGGATGCCCAAGTTTCGTTCTCCTAGGTTGATGCATTCGTTTGCAGTAACAGTTTGAATTTCTAGGTTTCACTCTGTTTTCTCCTATATTGACAGATGCAGCTAGAACTCTAAATCAAACACGGTTTGTGCTAGCTTCTTGAAACTTGACACAATAAAGTAGTTCTACGTTCTATCTCTAAGGTTTGTTCCCTCTTGATGTAGCCTAAAGCAGGGACTGGCGAATAACACTTATATTGAAAGGGGTTGCCAAACTTTCAAAATCTAGAGTCTCCTGAAATCTCAACATATATTTTTTCATCCAATCTTCATGATACTTTCAAGTAATGATCAGTACACCATTCCCACTTGGATGCCCACGTTTTGTTCATCTATTTTGAAGCATTCGTTTGCAGGAACAGTTTGAATTTTTAGGTTTCACTCTGTTTTCTCCTATATTGACAGATGCAGTTAGAACTTTAAATCAAACACGGTTTGTGCCAGCTACTTGAAACATGACACAATAAAGTAGTTCTACGTTCTGTCCCTAAGGTTTGTTTCCTCTTGATGTAGCCTTAAGCAGAGACTGGCGAATAACACATTCAATGAAAGGCGTTGTTAGGCTGCCGAAAAACTACAGTCTCCTGAAATCTCATCATATATTTTTTCTTACGACCTTCATGATACTTTCAAGTAATGAGCAGTGCACCAATCAAACTTGGATGCCCAAGTTTCGTTCTCCTAGGTTGAAGCATTCGTTTGCAGGAACAGTTTGAATTTTTAGGTTTCACTCTGTTTTCTCCTATATTGACAAATGTAGTTCAAACTCTAAATCATACATGGTTTGGGCTAGCTTCTTGAAACTTGACACAATAAAGTAGTTCTACATTCTGTCCCTAAGGTTTGTTTCCTCTTGATGTAGCCTTCAGCACAGACTGGCGAATAACACTTACAATGAAAGGCGTTGTTAGGCTGCCAAAAAACGAGAGTCTCCTGAAATCTCAACACATATTTTTTTCCGACCTTAATGATACTTTCAAGTAATGAGCAGTACACCAATCAAACTTGGATGCCCAAGTTTCGTTCTCCTAGGTTGATGCATTCGTTTGCAGTAACAGTTTGAATTTTTAGGTTTCACTCTGTTTTCTCCTATGTTGACAGATGCAGCTAGAACTCTAAATCAAACAGGGTTTGTGCTAGCTTCTCGAAACTTGACACAATAAAGTAGTTCTACGTTCTATCTCTAAGGTTTGTTTCCTCTTGATGTAGCCTAAAGCAGGGACTGGCGAATAACACTTATATTGAAAGGGGTTGCCAAACTTTCAAAAAACTAGAGTCTCCTGAAATCTCAACATATATTTTTTCATCCAATCTTCATGATACTTTCAAGTAATGATCAGTACACCATTCCCACTTGGATGCCCAAGTTTTGTTCATAGGTTGAAGCATTCGTTTGCAGGAACAGTTTGAATTTTTAGGTTTCACTCTGTTTTCTCCTATATTGACAGATTCAGTTAGAACTTTAAATCAAACACGGTTTGTGCCAGCTACTTGAAACATGACACAATAAAGTAGTTCTACGTTCTATCTCTAAGGTTTGTTTCCTCTTGATGTAGCCTTCAGCACAGACTGGCGAATAACACTTACAATGAAAGGCGTTGTTAGGGTGCCAAAAAAGTAGAGTCTCCTGAAATCTCAACACATATTTTTTTCCGACCTTAATGATACTTTCAAGTAATGAGCAGTACACCAATCAAACTTGGATGCCCAAGTTTCGTTCTCCTAGGTTGATGCATTCGTTTGCAGTAACAGTTTGAATTTCTAGGTTTCACTCTGTTTTCTCCTATATTGACAGATGCAGCTAGAACTCTAAATCAAACACGGTTTGTGCTAGCTTCTTGAAACTTGACACAATAAAGTAGTTCTACGTTCTATCTCTAAGGTTTGTTTCCTCTTGATGTAGCCTAAAGCAGGGACTGGCGAATAACACTTATATTGAAAGGGGTTGCCAAACTTTCAAAAAACTAGAGTCTCCTGAATTCTCAACACATATTTTTTTTCCGACCTTAATGATACTTTCAAGTAATGATCAGTACACCATTCCCACTTGGATGCCCAAGTTTTGTTCTTCTAGGATGAAGCATTCGTTTGCAGGAACAGTTTGAATTTTTAGGTTTCACTCTGTTTTCTCCTATATTGACAGATGCAGTTAGAACTTTAAATCAAACACGGTTTGTGCTAGCTACTTGAAACATGACACAATAAAGTAGTTCTACGTTCTATATCTAAGGTTTGTTTCCTCTTGATTTAGCCTTCAGGACAGACTGGCGAATAACACTTACAATGAAAGGCGTTGTTAGGCTGCCAAAAAACTAGAGTCTCCTGAAATCTCAACACATATTTTTTTTCCGACCTTAATGATACTTTCAAGTAATGAGCAGTACACCAATCAAACTTGGATGCCCAAGTTTCATTCTCCTAGGTTGATGCATTCGTTTGCAGTAAGTGTTTGAATTTCTAGATTTCACTCTGTTTTCTCCTATATTGACAGATGCAGCTAGAACTCTAAATCAAACACGGTTTGTGCTAGCTTCTCGAAACTTGACACAATAAAGTAGTTCTACGTTCTATGTCTAAGGTTTGTTTCCTCTAGATGTAGCCTAAAGCAGGGACTGGCGAATAACATTTATATTGAAAGGGGTTGTCAAACTTTCAAAAAACTAGAGTCTCCTGAAATCTCAACATATATTTTTTCATCCAATCTTCATGATACTTTCAAGTAATGATCAGTACACCATTCCCACTTGGATGCCCAAGTTTTGTTCTTCTAGGTTGAAGCATTTGTTTGCAGGAACAGTTTGAATTTTTAGGTTTCACTCTGTTTTCTCCTATATTGACAGATGCTGTTAGAACTTTAAATCAAACACGGTTTGTGCTAGCTACTTGAAACAAGACACAATAAAGTAGTTCTACGTTCTATCCCTAAGGTTTGTTTGCTCTTGATGTAGCCTTAAGCAGAGACTGGCGAATAACACATTCAATGAAAGGCGTTGTTAAGCTGCCAAAAAACTACAATCTCCTGAAATCTCATCATATATTTTTTCTTCCGACCTTCATGATACTTTCAAGTAATGAGCAGTGCACCAATCAAACTTGGATGCCCACGTTTCGTTCTCCTAGGTTGAAGCATTCGTTTGCAGGAACAGTTTGAATTTTTAGGATTCACTCTGTTTTGTCCTATATTGACAGATGCAGTTCGAACTCTAAATCAAACACGGTTTGTGCTAGCTTCTTGAAACTTGACAAAATACTGTAGTTCTACGTTCTATATCTAAGGTTTGTTTCCTCTTGATGTAGCCTAATGCAGGGACTGGCGAATAACACTTTTATTGAAAGGGGTTGCCAAACTTCCAAAAACTAGAGTCTTCTGAAATCTCAACATATATTTTTTCATCCAATCTTCATGATACTTTCAAGTAATGATCAGTACACCAATCCCACTTGGATGCTCAAGTTTCACTCTCCTACGTTGAAGCATTCGTTTGCAGTAACAGTTTGAATTTTTAGGTTTCACTCTGTTTTCTCCTATATTCACAAATGTAGTTCAAACTCTAAATCATACACGGTTTGGGCAAGCTTCTTGAAACTTGACACAATAAAGTAGTTCTACATTCTATCCCGAAGGTTTGTTTCCTCTTGATGTAGCCTTCAGCACAGACTGGCGAATAACACTTACAATGAAAGGCGTTGTTAGGCTGCCAAAAAACTAGAGTCTCCTGAAATCTCAACACATATTTTTTTCCGACCTTAATGATACTTTCAAGTAATGAGCAGTACACCAATCAAACTTGGATGCCCAAGTTTCGTTCTCCTAGGTTGATGCATTCGTTTGCAGTAACAGTTTGAATTTCCAGGTTTCACTCTGTTTTCTCCTATATTGACAGATGCAGCTAGAACTCTAAATCAAACACGGTTTGTGCTAGCTTCTTGAAACTTGACACAATAAAGTAGTTCTACCTTCTATCTCTAAGGTTTGTTTCCTCTTGATGTAGCCTAAAGCAGGGACTGGCGAATAACACTTATATTGAAAGTGGTTGCCAAACTTTCAAAAAACTAGACTCTCCTGAAATCTCAACATATATTTTTTCATCCAATCTTCATGATACATTCAAGTAATGATCAGTACACCATTCCCCTTGGATGCCCAAGTTTTGTTCTTCTAGGATGAAGCATTCGTTTGCAGGAACAGTTTGAATTTTTAGGTTTCCCTCTCTTTTCTCCTATATTGACAGATGCAGTTAGAACTTGAAATCAAACTCGGTTTGTGCTAGCTACTTGAAACATGACACAATAAAGTAGTTCTACGTTCTATCCCTAAGGTTTGTTTCCTCTTGATGTAGCCTTCAGCACAGACTGGCGAATAACACTTACAATGAGAGGCGTTGTTAGGCTGCCCAAAAACTAGAGGCTACTGAAATGTCAACACATATTTTGTTTCCGACCTTAATGATACTTTCAAGTAATGAGCAGTACACCAATCAAACTTGGATGCCGAAGTTTCGTTCTCCTAGGTTGATGCATTCGTTTGCAGTAACAGTTTGAATTTCTAGGTTTCACTCTGTTTTCTCCTATATTGACAGATGCAGCTAGAACTCTAAATCAAACACGGTTTGTGCTAGCTTCTCGAAACTTGACACAATAAAGTAGTTCTACGTTCTATCTCTAAGGTGTGTTTCCTCTTGATGTAGCCTAAAGCAGGGACTGGCGAATAACACTTATATTGAAAGGGGTTGCCAAACTTTCTAAAAACTAGAGTCTCCTGAAATCTCAACATATATTTTTTCATCCAATCTTCATGATACTTTCAAGTAATGATCAGTACACCATTCCCACTTGGATGCCCAAGTTTTGTTCTTCTAGGTTGAAGCATTCGTTTGCAGGAACAGTTTGAATTTTTAGGTTTCACTCTGTTTTCTCCTATATTGACAAATGTAGTTCAAACTCTAAATCATACACGGTTTGGGCTAGCTTCTTGAAACTTGACACAATAAAGAAGTTCTACATTCTATCCCTAAGGTTTGTTTCCTCTTGATGTAGCCTTCAGCACAGACTGGCGAATAACACTTACAATGAAAGGCGTTGTTAGGCTGCCAAAATCTAGAGTCTCCTGAAATCTCAACACATATTTTTTTCCGACCTTAATGATACTTTCAAGTAATGAGCAGTACACCAATCAAACTTGGATGCCCAAGTTTCGTTCTCCTAGGTTGATGCATTCGTTTGCAGTAACTGTTTGAATTTCTAGGTTTCACTCTGTTTTCTCCTATATTGCAGATGCAGCTAGAACTCTATATCAAACACGGTTTGTGCTAGCTTCTTGAAACTTGACACAATAAAGTAGTTCTAGGTTCTATCTCTAAGGTTTGTTTCCTCTTGATGTAGCCTAAACCAGGGACTGGCGAATAACACTTATATTGAAAGGGGTTGCCAAACTTTCAAAAAACTAGAGTCTCCTGAAATCTCAACATATATTTTTTCATCCAATCTTCATGATACATTCAAGTAATGATCAGTACTCCATATCCACTTGGATGCCCAAGTTTTGTTCTTCTAGGATGAAGCATTCGTTTGCAGGAACAGTTTGAATTTTTAGGTTTCACTCTGTTTTCTCCTATATTGACAGATGCAGTTAGAACTTTAAATCAAACACGGTTTGTGCTAGCTACATGAAACTTGACACAATAAAGTAGTTCTACATTCTATCCCGAAGGTTTGTTTCCTCTTGATGTAGCCTTCAGCACAGACTGGCGAATAACACTTACAATGAAAGGCGTTGTTAGGCTGCCAAAAAACTAGAGTCTCCTGAAATCTCAACACATATTTTTTTCCGACCTTAATGATACTTTCAAGTAATGAGCAGTACACCAATCAAACTTGGATGCCCAAGTTTCGTTCTCCTAGGTTGATGCATTCGTTTGCAGTAACAGTTTGAATTTCTAGGTTTCACTCTGTTTTCTCCTATATTGACAGATGCAGCTAGAACTCTAAATCAAACAGGGTTTGTGCTAGCTTCTCGAAACTTGACACAATAAAGTAGTTCTACGTTCTATCTCTAAGTTTGTTTCTCTTGATGTAGCCTAAAGCAGGGACTGGCGAATAACACTTATATTGAAAAGGGTTGCCAAACTTTCAAAAAACTAGAGTCTCCTGAAATCTCAACATATATTTTTTCATCCAATCTTCATGATACATTCAAGTAATGATCAGTACACCATTCCCCTTGGATGCCCAAGTTTTGTTCTTCTAGGGTGAAGCATTCGTTTGCAGGAACAGTTTGAAATTTTAGGTTTCCCTCTGTTTCTCCTATATTGACAGATGCAGTTAGAACTTTAAATCAAACACGGTTTGTGCTAGCTACTTGAAACATGACACAATATAGTAGATCTACGTTCTATCCCTAAGGTTTGTTTCCTCTTGATGTAGCCTTCAGCACAGACTGGCGAATAACACTTACAATGAGAGGCGTTGTTAGGCTGCCCAAAAACTAGAGTCTCCTGAAATCTCAACACATATTTTTTTTCCGACCTTAATGATACTTTCAAGTAATGAGCACTACACCAATCAAACTTGGATGCACAAGTTTCGTTCTCCTAGGTTGATGCATTCGTTTGCAGTAACAGTTTGAATTTCTAGGTTTCACTCTGTTTTCTCCTATATTGACAGATGCGGCTAGAACTCTAAATCAAACACGGTTTGTGCTAGCTTCTTGAAACTTGACACAACAAAGTAGTTCTACGTTCTATCTCTAAGGTTTGTTTCCTCTTGATGTAGCCTAAAGCAGGGACTGGCGAATAACACTTATATTGAAAGGGGTTGCCAAACTTTAAAAAACTAGAGTCTCCTGAAACCTCAACATATATTTTTTCATCCAATCTTCATGATACTTTCAAGTAATGATCAGTACACCATTCCCACTTGGATGCCCAAGTTTTGTTCTTCTAGGTTGAAGCATTCGTTTGCAGGAACAGTTTGAATTTTTAGGTTTCACTCTGGTTTCTCCTATATTGACAGATGCAGTTAGAACTTTAAATCAAACACGGTTTGTGCTAGCTACTTGAAACATGACACAATAAAGTAGTTCTACGTTCTATCTCTAAGGTTTGTTTCCTCTTGATGTAGCCTTCAGCACAGACTGACGAATAACACTTACAATGAAAGGCGTTGTTAGGCTGCCAAAAAACTAGAGTCTCCTGAAATCTCAACATATATTTTTTCATCCAATCTTCATGATACATTCAAGTAATGATCAGTACACCATTCCCACTTGGATGCCCAAGTTTTGTTCTTCTAGGTTGAAGCATTCGTTTGCAGGAACAGTTTGAATTTTTAGGTTTCACTCTGGTTTCTCCTATATTGACAGATGCAGTTAGAACTTTAAATCAAACACGGTTTGTGCTAGCTACTTGAAACATGACACAATAAAGTAGTTCTACGTTCTACCCCTAAGGTTTGTTTCCTCTTGATGTAGCCTTAAGAAGGGACTGGCGAATAACACATTCAATGAAAGGTGTTGTTAGGCTGCCAAAAAACTACAGTCTCCTGAAATCTCATCATATATTTTTTCTTCCGACCTTCATGATACTTTCAAGTAATGAGCAGTGCACCAATCAAACTTGGATGCCCAAGTTTTGTTCTCCTAGGTTGAAGCATTCGTTTGCAGGAACAGTTTGAATTTTTTGGTTTCACTCTGTTTTGTCCTATATTGACAGATGCAGTTCGAATTCTAAATCAAACACGGTTTGTGCTAGCTTCTTGAAACTTGACAAAATACTGTAGTTCTACGTTCTATCTCTAAGGTTTGTTTCCTCTTCATGTAGCCTAATGGAGGAACTGGCGAATAACACTTTTATTGAAAGGGGTTGCCAAACTTCCAAAAACTAGAGTCTTCTGAAATCTCAACATATATTTTTTCATCCAATCTTCATGATACTTTCAAGTAATGATCAGTACACCAATCCCACTTGGATGCTCAAGTTTCATTCTCCTACGTTGAACCATTCGTTTGCAGTAACAGTTTGAATTTTTAGGTTTCAGTCTGTTTTCTCCTATATTGACAAATGTAGTTCAAACTCTAAATCATACACGGTTTTGGGCTAGCTTCTTGAAACTTGACACAATAAAGTAGTTCTACATTCTATCCCTAAGGTTTGTTTCCTCTTGATGTAGCCTTCAGCACAGACTGGCGAATAACACTTACAATGAAAGGCGTTGTTAGGCTGCCAAAAAACTAGAGTCTCCTGAAATCTCAACACATATTTTTTTCCGACCTTAATGATACTTTCAAGTAATGAGCAGTACACCAATCACACTTGGATGCCCAAGTTTCGTTCTCCTAGGTTGATGCATTCGTTTGCAGTAACAGTTTGAATTTCTAGGTTTCACTCTGTTTTCTCCTATATTGACAGATGCAGCTAGAACTCTAAATCAAACACGGTTTGTGCTAGCTTCTTGAAACTTGACACAATAAAGTAGTTCTATATTCTATCTCTAAAGTTTGTTTCCTCTTGATGTAGCCTAAAGCAGGGACTGGCGAATAACACTTATATTGAAAGGGGTCGCCAAACTTTCAAAAAAATAGAGTCTCCTGAAATCTCAACATATATTTTTTCATCCAATCTTCATGATACTTTCAAGTAAAGATCAGGACACCATTCCCACTTGGATGCCCAAGTTTCGTTCTTCTAGGATGAAGCATTCGTTTGCAGGAACAGTTTGAATTTTTAGGTTTCACTCTGTTTTCTCCTATATTGACAGATGCAGTTAGAACTTTAAATCAAACACGGTTTGTGCTAGCTACTTGAAACATGACACAATAAAGTAGTTCTACGTTCTATCTCTAAGGTTTGTTTCCTCTTGATGTAGCCTTCAGCACAGACTGGCGAATAATACTTACAATGAAAGGCGTTGTTAGGCTGCCAAAAAACTAGAGTCTCCTGAAATCTCAACACATATTTTTTTTCCGACCTTAATGATACTTTCAAGTAATGAGCAGTACATCAATCAAACTTGGATGCCCAAGTTTCGTTCTCCTAGGTTGATGCATTCGTTTGCAGTAACAGTTTGAATTTCTAGGTTTCACTCTGTTTTCTCCTATATTGACAGATGCAGCTAGAACTCTAAATCAAACACGGTTTGTGCTAGCTTCTTGAAACTTGACACAATAAAGTAGTTCTACGTTCTATCTCTAAGGTTTGTTTCCTCTTGATGTAGCCTAAAGCAGGGACTGGCGAATAACACTTATATTGAAAGGGGTTGCCAAACTTTCAAAAAACTAGAGTCTCCTGAAATCTCAACATATATTTTTTCATCCAATCTTCATGATACATTCAAGTAATGATCAGTACACCATTCCCACTTGGATGCCCAAGTTTTGTTCTTCTAGGTTGAAGCATTCGTTTGCAGGAACAGTTTGAATTTTTAGGTTTCACTCTGTTTTCTCCTATATTGACAGATGCAGTTAGAACTTTAAATCAAACACGGTTTGTGCTAGCTACTTGAAACATGACACAATAAAGTAGTTCTACGTTCTATCCCTAAGGTTTGTTTCCTCTTGATGTAGCCTTAAGCAGAGACTGGCGAATGACACATTCAATGAAAGGCGTTGTTAGGCTGCCAAAAAACTACAGTCTCCTGAAATCTCATCATATATTTTTTCTTCCGACCTTCATGATACTTTCAAGTAATGAGTAGTGCACCAATCAAACTTGGATGCCCAATTTTCGTTCTCCTAGGTTGAAGCATTCGTTTGCAGGAACAGTTTGAATTTTTATTTTTCACTCTGTTTTGTCCTATATTGACAGATGCAGTTCGAACTCTAAATCAAACACGGTTTGTGCTAGCTTCTTGAAACTTGACAAAATACTGTAGTTCTACGTTGTATCACTAAGGTTTGTTTCCTCTTCATGTAGACTAATGGAGGGACTGACGAATAACACTTTTATTGAAAGGGTTTGCCAAACGTCCAAAAACTAGAGTCTTCTGAAATCTCAACATATATTTTTTCATCCAATCTTCATGATACTTTCAAGTAATGATCAGTACACCAATCCCACTTGGATGCTCAAGTTTCATTCTCCTACATTGAACCATTCGTTTGCAGTAACAGTTTGAATTTTTAGGTTTCAGTCTGTTTTCTCCTATTTGACAAATGTAGTTCAAACTCTAAATCATACACGGTTTTGGGCTAGCTTCTTGAAACTTGACACAATAAAGTAGTTCTACATTCTATCCCTAAGGTTTGTTTCCTCTTGATGTAGCCTTCAGCACAGACTGGCGAATAACACTTACAATGAAAGGCGTTGTTAGGCTGCCAAAAAACTACAGTCTCCTGAAATCTCATCATATATTTTTTCTTCCGAACTTCTTGATACTATCAAGTAATGAGCAGTGCACCAATCAAACTTGGATGCCCAAGTTTCGTTCTCCTAGGTTGAAGCATTCGTTTGCAGGAACAGTTTGAATTTTTAGGTTTCACTCTGTTTTGTCCTATAGTGACAGATGCAGTTCGAACTCTAAATCAAACACGGTTTGTGCTAGCTTCTTGAAACTTGACACAATAAAGTAGTTCTACGTTCTATCTCTAAGGTTTGTTTCCTCTTGATGTAGCCTACAGCAGGGACTGGCGAATAACACTTATATTGAAAGGGGTTGCCAAACTTTCAAAAAACTAGAGTCTCCTGAAATCTCAACATATATTTTTTCATCCAATCTTCATGATACATTCAAGTAATGATCAGTACACCATTCCCACTTGGATGCCCAAGTTTTGTTCTTCTAGGTTGAAGCATTCGTTTGCAGGAACAGTTTGAATTTTTAGGTTTCACTCTGTTTTCTCCTATATTGACAGATGCAGTTAGAACTTTAAATCAAACACGGTTTGTGCTAGCTACTTGAAACATGACACAATAAAGTAGTTCTACGTTCTATCCCTAAGGTTTGTTTCCTCTTGATGTAGCCTTACGCAGAGACTGGCGAATAACACATTCAATGAAAGGCGTTGTTAGGCTGCCAAAAAACTACAGTCTCCTGAAATCTCATCATATATTTTTTCTTCCGACCTTCATGATACTTTCAAGTAATGAGCAGTGCACCAATCAAACTTGGATGCCCAAGTTTCGTTCTCCTAGGTTGAAGCATTCGTTTGCAGGAACAGTTTGAATTTTTAGGTTTCACTCTGTTTTGTCCTATATTGACAGATGCAGTTCGAACTCTAAATCAAACACGTCTTGTGCTAGCTTCTTGAAACTTGACAAAATACTGTAGTTCTACGTTCTATCTCTAAGGTTTGTTTCCTCTGGATGTAGCCTAATGCAGGGACTGGCGAATAACAATTTTATTGAAAGGGGTTGAAAAATTTCCAAAAACTAGAGTCTTCTGAAATCTCAACATATATTTTTTCATCCAATCTTCATGATACTTTCAAGTAATGATCAGTACATAATCCCACTTGCATGCTCAACTTTCATTCTCCTACTTTGAAGCATTCGTTTGCAGTAACAGTTTGAATTTTTAGGTTTCACTCTGTTTTCTCCTATATTGACAAATGTAGTTCAAACTCTAAATCATACACGGTTTGGGCTAGCTTCTTGAAACTTGACACAATAAAGTAGTTCTACATTCTATCCCTAAGGTTTGTTTCCTCTTGATGTAGCCTTCAGCACAGACTGGCGAATAACACTTAAAATGAAAGTCGTTGTTAGGCTGCCAAAATCTAGAGTCTCCTGAAATCTCAACACATATTTTTTTCCGACCTTAATGATACTTTCAAGTAATGAGCAGTACACCAATCAAACTTGGATGCCCAAGATTCGTTCTCCTAGGTTGATGCATTCGTTTGCAGTAACAGTTTGAATTTCTAGGTTTCACTCTGTTTTCTCCTATATTGACAGATGCATCTAGAACTCTAAATCAAACACGGTTTGTGCTAGCTTCTTGAAACTTGACACAATAAAGTAGTTCCACGTTCTCTCTCTAAGGTTTTTTCCTCTTGATGTAGCCTAAAGCAGGGACTGGCGAATAACACTTATATTGAAAGGGGTTGCCAAACTTTCAAAAAACTAGAGTCTCCTGAAATCTCAACATATATTTTTTCATCCAATCTTCATGATACATTCAAGTAATGATCAGGGCACCATTCCCACTTGGATGCCCAAGTTTTGTTCTTCTAGGTTGAAGCATTCGTTTGCAGGAACAGTTTGAATTTTTAGGTTTCACTCTGTGTTCTCCTATATTGACAGATGCAGTTAGAACTTTAAATCAAACACGGTTTGTGCTAGCTACTTGAAACATGACACAATAAAGTAGTTCTACGTTCTATCTCTAAGGTTTGTTTCCTCTTGATGTAGCCTTCAGCACAGACTGGCGAATAACACTTACAATGAAAGGCGTTGTTAGGCTGCAAAAAACTAGAGTCTCCTGAAATCTCAACACATATTTTTTTCCGACCTTAATGATACTTTCAAGTAATGAGCAGTACACCAATCAAACTTGGATGCCCAAGTTTCGTTCTCCTAGGTTGATGCATTCGTTTGCAGTAACAGTTTGAATTTCTAGGTTTCACTCTGTTTTCTCCTATATTGACAGATGCAGCTAGAACTCTAAATCAAACACGGTTTGTGCTAGCTTCTTGAAACTTGACACAATAAAGTAGTTCTACGTTCTATCTCTAAGGTTTGTTTCCTATTGATGTAGCCTAAAGCAGGGACTATCGAATAACACTTATATTGAAAGGGGTTGCCAAACTTTCAAAAAACTAGAGTCTCCTGAAATCTCTGGCGAATAACACTTACAATGAAAGGCGTTGTTAGGCTGCCAAAAAACTAGAGTCTCCTGAAATCTCAACACATATTTTTTTTCCGACCTTAATGATACTTTCAAGTCATGAGCAGTACACCAATCAAACTTGGATGCCCAAGTTTCGTTCTGCTAGGTTGATGCATTCGTTGGCAGTAACAGTTTGAATTTCTAGGTTTCACTCTGTTTTCTCCTATATTGACAGATGCAGCTAGAACTCTAAATCAAACACGGTTTGTGCTAGCTTCTTGAAACTTGACCCAATAAAGTAGTTCTACGTTCTATCTCTAAGGTTTGTTTCCTCTTGATGTAGCCTAAAGCAGGGACTGGCGAATAACACTTATATTGAAAGGGGTTGCCAAACTTTCAAAAAACTAGAGTCTCCTGAAATCTCAACATATATTTTTTCATCCAATCTTCATGATACATTCAAGTAATGATCAGTACACCATTCCCACTTGGATGCCCAAGTTTTGTTCTTCTAGGTTGAAGCATTCGTTTGCAGGAACAGTTTGAATTTTTAGGTTTCACTCTGTTTTCTCCTATATTGACAGATGCAGTTAGAACTTTAAATCCAACACGGTTTGTGCTAGCTACTTGAAACATGACACAATAAAGTAGTTCTACGTTCTATCCCTAAGGTTTGTTTCCTCTTGATGTAGCCTTAAGCAGAGACTGGCGAATAACACATTCAATGAAAGGCGTTGTTAGGCTGCCAAAAAACTACAGTCTCCTGAAATCTAATCATATATTTCTTCTTCCGACCTTCATGATACTTTCAAGTAATGAGCAGTGCACCAATCAAACTTGGATGCCTAAGTTTCGTTCTCCTAGGTTGAAGCATTCGTTTGCAGGAACAGTTTGAATTTTTAGGTTTCACTCTGTTTTGTCCTATATTGACAGATGCAGTTCGAACACTAAATCAAACACGGTTTGTGCTAGCTTCTTGAAACTTGACAAAATACTGTAGTTCTACGTTCTATCTCTAAGGTTTGTTTCCTCTTCATGTAGCCTAATGGAGGGACTGGCTAATAACACTTTTATTGAAAGGGGTTGCCAAACTTCCAAAAACTAGAGTCTTCTGAAATCTCAACATATATTTTTTCATCCAATCTTCATGATACTTTCAAGTAATGATCAGTACACCAATTCCACTTGGATGCTCAAGTTTCATTCTCCTACGTTGAAGCATTCGTTTGCAGTAACAGTTTGAATTTTTAGGTTTCACTCTGTTTTCTCCTATATTGACAAATGTAGTTCAAACTGTAAATCATACACGGTTTGGGCTAGCTTCTTGAAACTTGACACAATAAAGTAGTTCTACATTCTATCCCTAAGGTTTGTTTCCTCTCGATGTAGCCTTCAGCACAGACTGGCGAATAACACTTACAATGAAAGGCGTTGTTAGGCTGCCAAAAAACTAGAGTCTCCTGAAATCTCAACACATATTTTTTTCCGACCTTAATGATACTTTCAAGTAATGAACAGTACACCAATCAAACTTGGATGCCCAAGTTTCGTTCTCCTAGGTTGATGCATTCGTTTGCAGTAACAGTTTGAATTTCTAGGTTTCACTCTGTTTTCTCCTATATTGACAGATGCAGCTAGAACTCTAAATCAAACACGGTTTGTGCTAGCTTCTTGAAACTTGACACAATAAAGTAGTTCTACGTTCTATCCCTAAGGTTTGTTTCCTCTTGATGTAGCCTAAAGCAGGGACTGGCGAATAACACTTATATTGAAAGGGGTTGCCAAACTTTCAAAAAACTAGAGTCTCCTGAAATCTCAACATATATTTTTTCATCCAATCTTCATGATACATTCAAGTAATGATCAGTACACCATTCCCACTTGGATGCCCAAGTTTTGTTCTTCTAGGTTGAAGCATTCGTTTGCAGGAACAGTTTGAATTTTTAGGTTTCACTCTGTTTTCTCCTATATTGACAGATGCAGTTAGAACTTTAAATCAAACACGGTTTGTGCTATCTATTGAAATATGACACAATAAAGTAGTTCTACGTTCTATCTCCAAGGTTTGTTTCCTCTTGATGTAGCCTTCAGCACAGACTGGCGAATAACACTTACAATGAAAGGCATTGTTAGGCTGCCAAAAAACTAGAGTCTCCTGAAATCTCAACATATATTTTTTCATCCAATCTTCATGATACATTCAAGTGATGATCAGTACACCATTCCCACTTGGATGCCCATGTTTTGTTCTTCTAGGTTGAAGCATTCGTTTGCAGGAACAGTTTGAATTTTTAGGTTTCACTCTGTTTTCTCCTATATTGACAGATGCAGTTAGAACTTTAAATCAAACACGGTTTGTGCTAGCTACTTGAAACATGACACAATAAAGCAGTTCTACGTTCTATCCCTAAGGTTTGTTTCCTCTTGATGTAGCCTTAAGCAGAGACTGGCGAATGACACATTCAATGAAAGGCGTTGTTAGGCTGCCAAAAAACTACAGTCTCCTGAAATCTCATCATATATTTTTTCTTCCGACCTTCATGATGCTTTCAAGTAATGAGTAGTGCACCAATCAAACTTGGATGCCCAATTTTCGTTCTCCTAGGTTGAAGCATTCGTTTGCAGGAACAGTTTGAATTTTTATTTTTCACTCTGTTTTGTCCTATATTGACAGATGCAGTTCGAACTCTAAATCAAACACGGTTTGTGCTAGCTTCTTGAAACTTGACAAAATACTGTAGTTCTACGTTGTATCACTAAGGTTTGTTTCCTCTTCATGTAGACTAATGGAGGGACTGACGAATAACACTTTTATTGAAAGGGTTTGCCAAACGTCCAAAAACTAGAGTCTTCTGAAATCTCAACATATATTTTTTCATCCAATCTTCATGATACTTTCAAGTAATGATCAGTACACCAATCCCACTTGGATGCTCAAGTTTCATTCTCCTACGTTGAACCATTCGTTTGCAGTAACAGTTTGAATTTTTAGGTTTCAGTCTGTTTTCTCCTATATTGACAAATGTAGTTCAAACTCTAAATCATACACGGTTTTGGGCTAGCTTCTTGAAACTTGACACAATAAAGTAGTTCTACATTCTATCCCTAAGGTTTGTTTCCTCTTGATGTAGCCTTCAGCACAGACTGGCGAATAACACTTACAATGAAAGGCGTTGTTAGGCTGCCAAAAAACTACAGTCTCCTGAAATCTCATCATATATTTTTTCTTCCGAACTTCTTGATACTATCAAGTAATGAGCAGTGCACCAATCAAACTTGGATGCCCAAGTTTCGTTCTCCTAGGTTGAAGCATTCGTTTGCAGGAACAGTTTGAATTTTTAGGTTTCACTCTGTTTTGTCCTATAGTGACAGATGCAGTTCGAACTCTAAATCAAACACGGTTTGTGCTAGCTTCTTGAAACTTGACACAATAAAGTAGTTCTACGTTCTATCTCTAAGGTTTGTTTCCTCTTGATGTAGCCTAAAGCAGGGACTGGCGAATAACACTTATATTGAAAGGGGTTGCCAAACTTTCAAAAAACTAGAGTCTCCTGAAATCTCAACATATATTTTTTCATCCAATCTTCATGATACATTCAAGTAATGATCAGTACACCATTCCCACTTGGATGCCCAAGTTTTGTTCTTCTAGGTTGAAGCATTCGTTTGCAGGAACAGTTTGAATTTTTAGGTTTCACTCTGTTTTCTCCTATACTGACAGATGCAGTTAGAACTTTAAATCAAACACGGTTTGTGCTAGCTACTTGAAACATGACACAATAAAGTAGTTCTACGTTCTATCCCTAAGGTTTGTTTCCTCTTGATGTAGCCTTACGCAGAGACTGGCGAATAACACATTCAATGAAAGGCGTTGTTAGGCTGCCAAAAAACTACAGTCTCCTGAAATCTCATCATATATTTTTTCTTCCGACCTTCATGATACTTTCAAGTAATGAGCAGTGCACCAATCAAACTTGGATGCCCAAGTTTCGTTCTCCTAGGTTGAAGCATTCGTTTGCAGGAACAGTTTGAATTTTTAGGTTTCACTCTGTTTTGTCCTATATTGACAGATGCAGTTCGAACTCTAAATCAAACACGTCTTGTGCTAGCTTCTTGAAACTTGACAAAATACTGTAGTTCTACGTTCTATCTCTAAGGTTTGTTTCCTCTGGATGTAGCCTAATGCAGGGACTGGCGAATAACAATTTTATTGAAAGGGGTTGAAAAATTTCCAAAAACTAGAGTCTTCTGAAATCTCAACATATATTTTTTCATCCAATCTTCATGATACTTTCAAGTAATGATCAGTACATAATCCCACTTGCATGCTCAACTTTCATTCTCCTACTTTGAAGCATTCGTTTGCAGTAACAGTTTGAATTTTTAGGTTTCACTCTGTTTTCTCCTATATTGACAAATGTAGTTCAAACTCTAAATCATACACGGTTTGGGCTAGCTTCTTGAAACTTGACACAATAAAGTAGTTCTACATTCTATCCCTAAGGTTTGTTTCCTCTTGATGTAGCCTTCAGCACAGACTGGCGAATAACACTTACAATGAAAGTCGTTGTTAGGCTGCCAAAATCTAGAGTCTCCTGAAATCTCAACACATATTTTTTTCCGACCTTAATGATACTTTCAAGTAATGAGCAGTACACCAATCAAACTTGGATGCCCAAGATTCGTTCTCCTAGGTTGATGCATTCGTTTGCAGTAACAGTTTGAATTTCTAGGTTTCACTCTGTTTTCTCCTATATTGACAGATGCATCTAGAACTCTAAATCAAACACGGTTTGTGCTAGCTTCTTGAAACTTGACACAATAAAGTAGTTCCACGTTCTCTCTCTAAGGTTTTTTCCTCTTGATGTAGCCTAAAGCAGGGACTGGCGAATAACACTTATATTGAAAGGGGTTGCCAAACTTTCAAAAAACTAGAGTCTCCTGAAATCTCAACATATATTTTTTCATCCAATCTTCATGATACATTCAAGTAATGATCAGGACACCATTCCCACTTGGATGCCCAAGTTTTGTTCTTCTAGGTTGAAGCATTCGTTTGCAGGAACAGTTTGAATTTTTAGGTTTCACTCTGTGTTCTCCTATATTGACAGATGCAGTTAGAACTTTAAATCAAACACGGTTTGTGCTAGCTACTTGAAACATGACACAATAAAGTAGTTCTACGTTCTATCTCTAAGGTTTGTTTCCTCTTGATGTAGCCTTCAGCACAGACTGGCGAATAACACTTACAATGAAAGGCGTTGTTAGGCTGCAAAAAACTAGAGTCTCCTGAAATCTCAACACATATTTTTTCCGACCTTAATGATACTTTCAAGTAATGAGCAGTACACCAATCAAACTTGGATGCCCAAGTTTCGTTCTCCTAGGTTGATGCATTCGTTTGCAGTAACAGTTTGAATTTCTAGGTTTCACTCTGTTTTCTCCTATATTGACAGATGCAGCTAGAACTCTAAATCAAACACGGTTTGTGCTAGCTTCTTGAAACTTGACACAATAAAGTAGTTCTACGTTCTATCTCTAAGGTTTGTTTCCTATTGATGTAGCCTAAAGCAGGGACTATCGAATAACACTTATATTGAAAGGGGTTGCCAAACTTTCAAAAAACTAGAGTCTCCTGAAATCTCTGGCGAATAACACTTACAATGAAAGGCGTTGTTAGGCTGCCAAAAAACTAGAGTCTCCTGAAATCTCAACACATATTTTTTTTCCGACCTTAATGATACTTTCAAGTCATGAGCAGTACACCAATCAAACTTGGATGCCCAAGTTTCGTTCTGCTAGGTTGATGCATTCGTTGGCAGTAACAGTTTGAATTTCTAGGTTTCACTCTGTTTTCTCCTATATTGACAGATGCAGCTAGAACTCTAAATCAAACACGGTTTGTGCTAGCTTCTTGAAACTTGACCCAATAAAGTAGTTCTACGTTCTATCTCTAAGGTTTGTTTCCTCTTGATGTAGCCTAAAGCAGGGACTGGCGAATAACACTTATATTGAAAGGGGTTGCCAAACTTTCAAAAAACTAGAGTCTCCTGAAATCTCAACATATATTTTTTCATCCAATCTTCATGATACATTCAAGTAATGATCAGTACACCATTCCCACTTGGATGCCCAAGTTTTGTTCTTCTAGGTTGAAGCATTCGTTTGCAGGAACAGTTTGAATTTTTAGGTTTCACTCTGTTTTCTCCTATATTGACAGATGCAGTTAGAACTTTAAATCCAACACGGTTTGTGCTAGCTACTTGAAACATGACACAATAAAGTAGTTCTACGTTCTATCCCTAAGGTTTGTTTCCTCTTGATGTAGCCTTACGCAGAGACTGGCGAATAACACATTCAATGAAAGGCGTTGTTAGGCTGCCAAAAAACTACAGTCTCCTGAAATCTCATCATATATTTTTTCTTCCGACCTTCATGATACTTTCAAGTAATGAGCAGTGCACCAATCAAACTTGGATGCCCAAGTTTCGTTCTCCTAGGTTGAAGCATTCGTTTGCAGGAACAGTTTGAATTTTTAGGTTTCACTCTGTTTTGTCCTATATTGACAGATGCAGTTCGAACTCTAAATCAAACACGTCTTGTGCTAGCTTCTTGAAACTTGACAAAATACTGTAGTTCTACGTTCTATCTCTAAGGTTTGTTTCCTCTGGATGTAGCCTAATGCAGGGACTGGCGAATAACAATTTTATTGAAAGGGGTTGAAAAATTTCCAAAAACTAGAGTCTTCTGAAATCTCAACATATATTTTTTCATCCAATCTTCATGATACTTTCAAGTAATGATCAGTACATAATCCCACTTGCATGCTCAACTTTCATTCTCCTACTTTGAAGCATTCGTTTGCAGTAACAGTTTGAATTTTTAGGTTTCACTCTGTTTTCTCCTATATTGACAAATGTAGTTCAAACTCTAAATCATACACGTTTTGGGCTAGCTTCTTGAAACTTGACACAATAAAGTAGTTCTACATTCTATCCCTAAGGTTTGTTTCCTCTTGATGTAGCCTTCAGCACAGACTGGCGAATAACACTTACAATGAAAGTCGTTGTTAGGCTGCCAAAATCTAGAGTCTCCTGAAATCTCAACACATATTTTTTTCCGACCTTAATGATACTTTCAAGTAATGAGCAGTACACCAATCAAACTTGGATGCCCAAGATTCGTTCTCCTAGGTTGATGCATTCGTTTGCAGTAACAGTTTGAATTTCTAGGTTTCACTCTGTTTTCTCCTATATTGACAGATGCATCTAGAACTCTAAATCAAACACGGTTTGTGCTAGCTTCTTGAAACTTGACACAATAAAGTAGTTCCACGTTCTCTCTCTAAGGTTTTTTCCTCTTGATGTAGCCTAAAGCAGGGACTGGCGAATAACACTTATATTGAAAGGGGTTGCCAAACTTTCAAAAAACTAGAGTCTCCTGAAATCTCAACATATATTTTTTCATCCAATCTTCATGATACATTCAAGTAATGATCAGGACACCATTCCCACTTGGATGCCCAAGTTTTGTTCTTCTAGGTTGAAGCATTCGTTTGCAGGAACAGTTTGAATTTTTAGGTTTCACTCTGTGTTCTCCTATATTGACAGATGCAGTTAGAACTTTAAATCAAACACGGTTTGTGCTAGCTACTTGAAACATGACACAATAAAGTAGTTCTACGTTCTATCTCTAAGGTTTGTTTCCTCTTGATGTAGCCTTCAGCACAGACTGGCGAATAACACTTACAATGAAAGGCGTTGTTAGGCTGCAAAAAACTAGAGTCTCCTGAAATCTCAACACATATTTTTTTCCGACCTTAATGATACTTTCAAGTAATGAGCAGTACACCAATCAAACTTGGATGCCCAAGTTTCGTTCTCCTAGGTTGATGCATTCGTTTGCAGTAACAGTTTGAATTTCTAGGTTTCACTCTGTTTTCTCCTATATTGACAGATGCAGCTAGAACTCTAAATCAAACACGGTTTGTGCTAGCTTCTTGAAACTTGACACAATAAAGTAGTTCTACGTTCTATCTCTAAGGTTTGTTTCCTATTGATGTAGCCTAAAGCAGGGACTATCGAATAACACTTATATTGAAAGGGGTTGCCAAACTTTCAAAAAACTAGAGTCTCCTGAAATCTCTGGCGAATAACACTTACAATGAAAGGCGTTGTTAGGCTGCCAAAAAACTAGAGTCTCCTGAAATCTCAACACATATTTTTTTTCCGACCTTAATGATACTTTCAAGTCATGAGCAGTACACCAATCAAACTTGGATGCCCAAGTTTCGTTCTGCTAGGTTGATGCATTCGTTGGCAGTAACAGTTTGAATTTCTAGGTTTCACTCTGTTTTCTCCTATATTGACAGATGCAGCTAGAACTCTAAATCAAACACGGTTTGTGCTAGCTTCTTGAAACTTGACCCAATAAAGTAGTTCTACGTTCTATCTCTAAGGTTTGTTTCCTCTTGATGTAGCCTAAAGCAGGGACTGGCGAATAACACTTATATTGAAAGGGGTTGCCAAACTTTCAAAAAACTAGAGTCTCCTGAAATCTCAACATATATTTTTTCATCCAATCTTCATGATACATTCAAGTAATGATCAGTACACCATTCCCACTTGGATGCCCAAGTTTTGTTCTTCTAGGTTGAAGCATTCGTTTGCAGGAACAGTTTGAATTTTTAGGTTTCACTCTGTTTTCTCCTATATTGACAGATGCAGTTAGAACTTTAAATCCAACACGGTTTGTGCTAGCTACTTGAAACATGACACAATAAAGTAGTTCTACGTTCTATCCCTAAGGTTTGTTTCCTCTTGATGTAGCCTTAAGCAGAGACTGGCGAATAACACATTCAATGAAAGGCGTTGTTAGGCTGCAAAAAACTACAGTCTCCTGAAATCTAATCATATATTTCTTCTTCCGACCTTCATGATACTTTCAAGTAATGAGCAGTGCACCAATCAAACTTGGATGCCTAAGTTTCGTTCTCCTAGGTTGAAGCATTCGTTTGCAGGAACAGTTTGAATTTTTAGGTTTCACTCTGTTTTGTCCTATATTGACAGATGCAGTTCGAACACTAAATCAAACACGGTTTGTGCTAGCTTCTTGAAACTTGACAAAATACTGTAGTTCTACGTTCTATCTCTAAGGTTTGTTTCCTCTTCATGTAGCCTAATGGAGGGACTGGCTAATAACACTTTTATTGAAAGGGGTTGCCAAACTTCCAAAAACTAGAGTCTTCTGAAATCTCAACATATATTTTTTCATCCAATCTTCATGATACTTTCAAGTAATGATCAGTACACCAATTCCACTTGGATGCTCAAGTTTCATTCTCCTACGTTGAAGCATTCGTTTGCAGTAACAGTTTGAATTTTTAGGTTTCACTCTGTTTTCTCCTATATTGACAAATGTAGTTCAAACTGTAAATCATACACGGTTTGGGCTAGCTTCTTGAAACTTGACACAATAAAGTAGTTCTACATTCTATCCCTAAGGTTTGTTTCCTCTCGATGTAGCCTTCAGCACAGACTGGCGAATAACACTTACAATGAAAGGCGTTGTTAGGCTGCCAAAAAACTAGAGTCTCCTGAAATCTCAACACATATTTTTTTCCGACCTTAATGATACGTTCAAGTAATGAGCAGTACACCAATCAAACTTGGATGCCCAAGTTTCGTTCTCCTAGGTTGATGCATTCGTTTGCAGTAACAGTTTGAATTTCTAGGTTTCACTCTGTTTTCTCCTATATTGACAGATGCAGCTAGAACTCTAAATCAAACACGGTTTGTGCTAGCTTCTTGAAACTTGACACAATAAAGTAGTTCTACGTTCTATCTCTAAGGTTTGTTTCCTCTTGATGTAGCCTAAAGCAGGGACTGGCGAATAACACTTATATTGAAAGGGGTTGCCAAACTTTCAAAAAACTAGAGTCTCCTAAAATCTCAACATATATTTTTTCATCCAATCTTCATGATACATTCAAGTAATGATCAGTACACCATTCCCACTTGGATGCCCAAGTTTTGTTCTTCTAGGTTGAAGCATTCGTTTGCAGGAACAGTTTGAATTTTTAGGTTTCACTCTGTTTTCTCCTATATTTACAGAGGCAGTTAGAACTTTAAATCAAACACGGTTTGTGCTAGCTACTTGAAACATGACACAATAAAGTAGTTCTACGTTCTATCTCTAAGGTTTGTTTCCTCTTGATGTAGCCTTCAGCACAGACTGGCGAATAACACTTACAATGAAATGCGTTGTTAGGCTGCCAAAAAACTAGAGTCTCCTGAAATCTCAACACATATTTTTTTTCCGACCTTAATGATACTTTCAAGTAATGAGCAGTACACCAATCAAACTTGGATGCCCAAGTTTTGTTCTCCTAGGTTGATGCATTCGTTTGCAGTAACAGTTTGAATTTCTAGGTTTCACTCTGTTTTCTCCTATATTGACAGATGCAGCTAGAACTCTAAATCAAACACGGTTTGTGCTAGCTTCTTGAAACTTGACACAATAAAGTAGTTCTACGTTCTATCTCTAAGGTTTGTTTCCTCTTGATGTAGCCTAAAGCAGGGACTGGCGAATAACACTTATATTGAAAGGGGTTGCCAAACTTTCAAAAAACTAGAGTCTCCTGAAATCTCAACATATATTTTTTCATCCAATCTTCATGATACATTCAATTAATAATCAGTGCACCATTCCCACTTGGATGCCCAAGTTTTGTTCTTCTAGGTTGAAGCATTCGTTTGCAGGAACAGTTTGAATTTTTAGGTTTCACTCTGTTTTCTCCTATATTGACAGATGCAGTTAGAACTTTAAATCAAACACGGTTTGTGCTAGCTACTTGAAACATGACACAATAAAGTAGTTCTACATTCTATCCCTAAGGTTTGTTTCCTCTTGATGTAGCCTTAAGCAGAGACTGGCGAATAACACATTCAATGAAAGGCGTTGTTAGGCTGCCAAAAATTTACAGTCTCCTGAAATCTCATCATATATTTTTTCTTCCGAACTTCATGATACTTTGAAGTAATGAGTAGAGCACCAATCAAACTTGGAGGCCTAAGTTTCGTTCTCCTAGGTTGAAGCATTCGTTTGCAGGAACAGTTTGAATTTTTAGGTTTCACTCTGTTTTGTCCTATATTGACAGATGCAGTTCGAACTCTAAATCAAACACGGTTTGTGCTAGCTTCTTGAAACTTGACAAAATACTGTAGTTCTACGTTCTATCTCTAAGGTTTGTTTCCTCTTCATGTAACCTAATGGAGGGACTGGCTACTAACACTTTTATTGAAAGGGGTTGCCAAACTTCCAAAAACTAGAGTCTTCTGAAATCTCAACATATATTTTTTCATCCAATCTTCATGATACTTTCAAGTAATGATGAGTACACCAATCAAACTTGGATTCTCAAGTTTCATTCTCCTACGTTGAAGCATTCGTTTGCAGTAACAGTTTGAATTTTTAGGTTTCACTCTGTTTTCTCCTATATTGACAAATGTAGTTCAAACTCTAAATCATACACGATTTGGGCTAGCTTCTTGAAACTTGACACAATAAAGTAGTTCTACATTCTGTCCCTAAGGTTTGTTTCCTCTTGATGTAGCCTTCAGCACAGACTGGCGAATAACACTTACAATGAAAGGCGTTGTTAGGCTGCCAAAAAATTAGAGTCTCCTGAAATCTCAACACATATTTTTTTCCGACCTTAATGATACTTTCAAGTAATGAGCTGTACACCAATCAAACTTGGATGCCCAAGTTTCGTTCTCCTAGGTTGATACATTCGTTTGCAGTAACAGTTTGAATTTCTAGGTTTCACTCTGTTTTCTCCTATATTGACAGATGCAGCTAGAACTCTAAATCAAACACGGTTTGTGCTAGCTTCTTGAAACTTGACACAATAAAGTAGTTCTACGTTCTATCTCTAAGGTTTGTTTCCTCTTGATGTAGCCTAAAGCAGGGACTGGCGAATAACACTTATATTGAAAGTGGTTGCCAAACTTTCAATAAACTAGAGTCTCCTGAAATCTCAACATATATTTTTTCATCCAATCTTCATGATACTTTCAAGTAATGATCAGTACACCATTCCCCCTTGGATGCCCAAGGTTTGTTCTTCTAGGTTGAAGCATTCGTTTGCAGGAACAGTTTGAATTTTTAGGTTTCACTCTTTTTTCTCCTATATTGACAGATGCAGTTAGAACTTTAAATCAAACACGGTTTGTGCTATCTATTGAAATATGACACAATAAAGTAGTTCTACGTTCTATCTCCAAGGTTTGTTTCCTCTTGATGTAGCCTTCAGCACAGACTGGCGAATAACACTTACAATGAAAGGCGTTGTTAGGCTGCCAAAAAACTAGAGTCTCCTGAAATCTCAACATATATTTTTTCATCCAATCTTCATGATACATTCAAGTGATGATCAGTACACCATTCCCACTTGGATGCACAAGTTTTGTTCTTCTAGGTTGAAGCATTCGTTTGCAGGAACAGTTTGAATTTTTAGGTTTCACTCTGGTTTCTCCTATATTGACAGATGCAGTTAGAACTTTAAATCAAACACGGTTTGTGCTAGCTACTTGAAACATGACACAATAAAGTAGTTCTACGTTCTATCCCTAAGGTTTGTTTCCTCTTGATGTAGCCTTAAGTAGGGACTGGCGAATAACACATTCAATGAAAGGCGTTGTTAGGCTGCCAAAACTACAGTCTCCTGAAATCTCATCATATATTTTTTTTTCCGACCTTCATGATACTTTCACGTAATGAGCAGTGCACCAATCAAACTTGGATGCCCAAGTTTCGTTCTCCTAGGTTGAAGCATTCGTTTGCAGGAACAGTTTGAATTTTTAGGTTTCACTCTGTTTTGTCTTATATTGACAGATGCAGTTCTAACTCTAAATCAAACACGGTTTGTGCTAGCTTCTTGAAACTTGACAAAATACTGTAGTTCTACGTTCTATCTCTAAGGTTTGTTTCCTCTTCATGTAGCCTAATGGAGGAACTGGCGAATAACACTTTTATTGA
The DNA here is from genome assembly GCF_048772815.1 of Callospermophilus lateralis. Lineage (NCBI taxonomy): Eukaryota > Metazoa > Chordata > Mammalia > Rodentia > Sciuridae > Callospermophilus > Callospermophilus lateralis. The sequence continues at coordinate 159,994,153 of NC_135305.1, read as the reverse complement.
AAGGGGTTGCCAAACTTCCAAAAACTAGAGTCTTCTGAAATCTCAACATATATTTTTTCATCCAATCTTCATGATACTTTCAAGTAATGATTAGTACACCAATCCCACTTGGATGCTCAAGTTTCATTCTCCTACGTTGAAGCATTCGTTTGCAGAAACAGTTTGAAATTTTAGGTTTCACTCTGTTTTCTCCTATATTGACAAATGTAGTTCAAACTCTAAATCATACACGGTTTGGGCTAGCTTCTTGAAACTTGACACAATAAAGTAGTTCTACATTCTATCCCTAAGGTTTGTTTCCTCTGGATGTAGCCTAATGCAGGGACTGGCGAATAACAATTTTATTGAAAGGGTTGCCAAACTTCCAAAAACTAGAGTCTTCTGAAATCTCAACATATATTTTTTCATCCAATCTTCATGATACTTTCAAGTAATGATCAGTACACCAATCCCACTTGGATGCTCAAGTTTCATTCTCCTACGTTGAAGCATTCGTTTGCAGTAACAGTTTGAATTTTTAGGTTTCACTCTGTTTTCTCCTATATTGACAAATGTAGTTCAAACTCTAAATCATACACGGTTTGGGATAGCTTCATGAAACTTGACACAATAAAGGAGTTCTACATTCTGTCCCTATGGTTTGTTTCCTCTTGTTATAGCCTTAAGCAGAGACTGGCGAATAACACATTCAATGAAAGGCGTTGTTAGGCTGCCAAAAAACTACAGTCTCCTGAAATCTCATCATATATTTTTTCTTCCGACCTTCATGATACTTTCAAGTAATGAGCAGTGCACCAATCAAACTTGGATGCCTAAGTTTCGTTCTCCTAGGTTGAAGCATTCGTTTGCAGGAACAGTTTGAATTTTTAGGTTTCACTCTGTTTTGTCCTATATTGACAGATGCAGTTTGAACTCTAAATCAAACACGGTTTGTGCTAGCTTCTTGAAACTTGACAAAATACTGTAGTTCTACGTTCTATCTCTAAGGTTTGTTTCCTCTTCATGTAGCCTAATGGAGGGACTGGCTAATAACACTTTTATTGAAAGGGGTTGCCAAACTTCCAAAAACTAGAGTCTTCTGAAATCTCAACATATATTTTTTCATCCAATCTTCATGATACTTTCAAGTAATGATCAGTACACCAATTCCACTTGGATGCTCAAGTTTCATTCTCCTACGTTGAAGCATTCGTTTGCAGTAAAAGTTTGAATTTTTAGGTTTCACTCTGTTTTCTCCTATATTGACAAATGTAGTTCAAACTGTAAATCATACACCGTTTGGGCTAGCTTCTTGAAACTTGACACAATAAAGTAGTTCTACATTCTATCCCTAAGGTTTGTTTCCTCTCGATGTAGCCTTCAGCACAGACTGGCGAATAACACTTACAATGAAAGGCGTTGTTAGGCTGCCAAAAAACTAGAGTCTCCTGAAATCTCAACACATATTTTTTTCCGACCTTAATGATACTTTCAAGTAATGAGCAGTACACCAATCAAACTTGGATGCCCAAGTTTCGTTCTCCTAGGTTGATGCATTCGTTTGCAGTAACAGTTTGAATTTCTAGGTTTCACTCTGTTTTCTCCTATATTGACAGATGCAGCTAGAACTCTAAATCAAACACGGTTTGTGCTAGCTTCTTGAAACTTGACACAATAAAGTAGTTCTACGTTCTATCCCTAAGGTTTGTTTCCTCTTGATGTAGCCTAAAGCAGGGACTGGCGAATAACACTTATATTGAAAGGGGTTGCCAAACTTTCAAAAAACTAGAGTCTCCTGAAATCTCAACATATATTTTTTCATCCAATCTTCATGATACATTCAAGTAATGATCAGTACACCATTCCCACTTTAATGCCCAAGTTTTGTTCTTCTAGGTTGAAGCATTCGTTTCCAGGAACAGTTTGAATTATTAGGTTTCACTCTGTTTTCTCCTATATTGACAGATGCAGTTAGAACTTTAAATCAAACACAGTTTGTGCTAGCTACTTGAAACATGACACAATAAAGTAGTTCTACGTTCTATCCCTAAGGTTTGCTTCCTCTTGATGTAGCCTTAAGCAGAGACTGGCGAATAACACATTCAATGAAAGGCGTTGTTAGGCTGCCAAAAAACTACAGTCTCCTGAAATCTCATCATATATTTTTTCTTACGACCTTCATGATACTTTCAAGTAATGAGTAGTGCACCAATCAAACTTGGATGCCTAAGTTTCGTTCTCCTAGGTTGAAGCATTCGTTTGCAGGAACAGTTTGAATTTTTAGGTTTCACTCTGTTTTGTCCTATATTGACAGATGCAGTTCGAACTCTAAATCAAACACGGTTTGTGCTAGCTTCTTGAAACTTGACAAAATACTGTAGTTCTACGTTCTATCTCTAAGGTTTGTTTCCTCTGGATGTAGCCTAATGCAGGGACTGGCGAATAACACTTTTATTGAAAGGGGTTGCCAAACTTCCAAAAACTAGAGTCTTCTGAAATCTCAACATATATTTTTTCATCCAATCTTCATGATAGTTTCAAGTAATGATCACTACACCAATCCCACTTGGATGCTCAACTTTCATTCTCCTACGTTGAAGCATTCGTTTGCAGTAACAGTTTGAATTTTTAGGTTTCACTCTGTTTTCTCCTATATTGACAAATGTAGTTCAAACTCTAAATCATACACGGTTTGGGCTAGCTTCTTGAAACTTGACACAATAAAGTAGTTCTACATTCTATCCCTAAGGTTTGTTTTCTCTTGATGTAGCCTTCAGCACAGACTGGCGAATAACACTTAAAATGAAAGGCGTTGTTAGGCTGCCAAAAAACTAGAGTCTCCTGAAATCTCAACACATTTTTTTTTTCCGACCTTAATGATACTTTCAAGTAATGAGCAGTACACCAATCAAACTTGGATGCCCAAGTTTCGTTCTCCTAGGTTGATGCATTCGTTTGCAGTAACAGTTTGAATTTCTAGGTTTCACTCTGTTTTCTCCTATATTGACAGATGCAGCTAGAACTCTTAATCAAACACGGTTTGTGCTAGCTTCTTGAAACTTGACACAATAAAGTAGTTCTACGTTCTATCTCTAAGGTTTGTTTCCTCTTGATGTAGCCTAAAGCAGGGACTGGCGAATAACACTTATATTGAAAGGGGTTGCCAAACTTTCAAAAAACTAGAGTCTCCTGAAATCTCAACATATATTTTTTCATCCAATCTTCATGATACATTCAAGTAATGATCAGTACACCATTCCCACTTGGATGCCCATGTTTTGTTCTTCTAGGTTGAAGCATTCGTTTGCAGGAACAGTTTGAATTTTTAGGTTTCACTCTGTTTTCTCCTATATTGACAGATGCAGTTAGAACTTTAAATCAAACACGGTTTGTGCTAGCTACTTGAAACATGACACAATAAAATAGTTCTACGTTCTATCCCTAAGGTTTGTTTCCTTTTGATGTAGCCTTAAGCAGAGACTGGCGAATAAAACATTCAATGAAAGGCGTTGTTAGGCTGCCAAAAAACTAGTGTCTCCTGAAATCTCATCATATATTTTTTCTTCCGACCTTCATGATACTTTCAAGTAATGAGCAGTGCACCAATCAAACTTGGATGCCCAAGTTTCGTTCTCCTAGGTTGAAGCATTCGTTTGTAGGAACAGTTTGAATTTTTAGGTTTCACTCTGTTTTGTCCTATATTGACAGATGCAGTTCGAACTCTAAATCAAACACGGTTTGTGCTAGCTTCTTGAAACTTGACAAAATACTGTAGTTCTACGTTCTATCTCTAAGGTTTGTTTCCTCTGGATGTAGCCTAATGCAGGGACTGGCGAATAACAATTTTATTGAAAGGGGTTGCCAAACTTCCAAAAACTAGAGTCTTCTGAAATCTCAACATATATTTTTTCATCCAATCTTCATGATACTTTCAAGTAATGATCAGTACACCAATCCCACTTGGATGCTCAAGTTTCATTCTCCTACGTTGAAGCATTCGTTTGCAGTAACAGTTTGAATTTTTGGATTCACTCTGTTTTCTCCTATATTGACAAATGTAGTTCAAACTCTAAATCATACACGGTTTGGGCTAGCTTCTTGAAACTTGACACAATAAAGGAGTTCTACATTCTATCCCTATGGTTTGTTTCCTCTTGTTATAGCCTTAAGCAGAGACTGGCGAATAACACATTCAATGAAAGGCGTTGTTAGGCTGCCAAAAAACTACAGTCTCCTGAAATCTCATCATATATTTTTTCTTCCGACCTTCATGATACTTTCAAGTAATGAGCAGTGCACCAATCAAACTTGGATGCCTAAGTTTCGTTCTCCTAGGTTGAAGCATTCGTTTGCAGGAACAGTTTGAATTTTTAGGTTTCACTCTGTTTTGTCCTATATTGACAGATGCAGTTCAAACTCTAAATCAAACACGGTTTGTGCTAGCTTCTTGAAACTTGACAAAATACTGTAGTTCTACGTTCTATCTCTAAGGTTTGTTTCCTCTTCATGTAGCCTAATGGAGGGACTGGCTAATAACACTTTTATTGAAAGGGGTTGCCAAACTTCCAAAAACTAGAGTCTTCTGAAATCTCAACATATATTTTTTCATCCAATCTTCATGATACTTTCAAGTAATGATCAGTACACCAATTCCACTTGGATGCTCAAGTTTCATTCTCCTACGTTGAAGCATTCGTTTGCAGTAAAAGTTTGAATTTTTAGGTTTCACTCTGTTTTCTCCTATATTGACAAATGTAGTTCAAACTGTAAATTATACACCGTTTGGGCTAGCTTCTTGAAACTTGACACAATAAAGTAGTTCTACATTCTATCCCTAAGGTTTGTTTCCTCTCGATGTAGCCTTCAGCACAGACTGGCGAATAACACTTACAATGAGAGGCGTTGTTAGGCTGCCAAAAAACTAGAGTCTCCTGAAATCTCAACACATATTTTTTTTCCGACCTTAATGATACTTTCAAGTAATGAGCAGTACACCAATCAAACTTGGATGCCCAAGTTTCGTTCTCCTAGGTTGATGCATTCGTTTGCAGTAACAGTTGAATTTCTAGGTTTCACTCTGTTTTCTCCTATATTGACAGATGCAGCTAGAACACTAAATCAAACACGGTTTGTGCTAGCTTCTCGAAACTTGACACAATAAAGTAGTTCTACGTTCTATATCTAATGTTTGTTTCTTCTTGATGTAGCCTTCAGCACAGACTGGCGAATAACACTTACAATGAGAGGCGTTGTGAGGCTGCCAAAAAACTAGAGTCTCCTGAAATCTCAACACATATTTTTTTTCCGACCTTAATGATACTTTCAAGTAATGAGCAGTACAAAAATCAAACTTGGATGCCCAAGTTTCTTTCTCTTAGGTTGATGCATTCGTTTGCAGTAACAGTTTGAATTTCTAGGTTTCACTCTGTTTTCTCCTATATTGACAGATGCAGCTAGAACTCTAAATCAAACACGGTTTGTGCTAGCTTCTTGAAACTTGACACAATAAAGTAGTTCTACGTTCTATCTCTAAGGTTTGTTTCCTCTTGATGTAGCCTAAAGCAGGGACTGGCGAATAACACTTATATTGAAAGGGGTTGCCAAACTTTCAATAAACTAGAGTCTCCTGAAATCTCAACATATATTTTTTCATCCAATCTTCATGATACTTTCAAGTAATGATCAGTACACCATTCCCACTTGGATGCCCAAGGTTTGTTCTTCTAGGTTGAAGCATTCGTTTGCAGGAACAGTTTGAATTTTTAGGTTTCACTCTTTTTTCTCCTATATTGACAGATGCAGTTAGAACTTTAAATCAAAGACCGTTTGTGCTAGCTATTGAAATATGACACAATAAAGTAGTTCTACGTTCTATCTCCAAGGTTTGTTTCCTCTTGATGTAGCCTTCAGCACAGACTGGCGAATAACACTTACAATGAAAGGCGTTGTTAGGCTGCCAAAAAACTAGAGTCTCCTGAAATCTCAACATATATTTTTTCATCCAATCTTCATGATACATTCAAGTGATGATCAGTACACCATTCCCACTTGGATGCCCAAGTTTTGTTCTTCTAGGTTGAAGCATTCGTTTGCAGGAACAGTTTGAATTTTTAGGTTTCACTCTGGTTTATCCTATATTGACAGATGCAGTTAGAACTTTAAATCAAACACGGTTTGTGCTAGCTACTTGAAACATGACACAATAAAGTAGTTCTACGTTCTATCCCTAAGGTTTGTTTCCTCTTGATGTAGCCTTAAGCAGGGACTGGCGAATAACACATTCAATGAAAGGCGTTGTTAGGCTGCCAAAACTACAGTCTCCTGAAATCTCATCATATATTTTTTTTTCCGACCTTCATGATACTTTCAAGTAATGAGCAGTGCACCAATCAAACTTGGATGCCCAAGTTTCGTTCTCCTAGGTTGATGCATTCGTTTGCAGGAACAGTTTGAATTTTTAGGTTTCACTCTGTTTTGTCCTATATTGACAGATGCAGTTCCAACTCTAAATCAAACACGGTTTGTGCTAGCTTCTTGAAACTTGACAAAATACTGTAGTTCTACGTTCTATCTCTAAGGTTTGTTTCCTCTTCATGTAGCCTAATGGAGGAACTGGCGAATAACACTTTTATTGAAAGGGGTTGCCAAACTTCCAAAAACTAGAGTCTTCTGAAATCTCAACATATATTTTTTCATCCAATCTTCATGATATTTTCAAGTAATGATCAGTACACCAATCCCACTTGGATGCTCAAGTTTCATTCTCCTACGTTGAAGCATTCGTTTGCAGAAACAGTTTGAAATTTTAGGTTTCACTCTGTTTTCTCCTATATTGACAAATGTAGTTCAAACTCTAAATCATACACGGTTTGGGCTAGCTTCTTGAAACTTGACACAATAAAGTAGTTCTACATTCTATCCCTAAGGTTTGTTTCCTCTTGATGTAGCCTTCAGCACAGACTGGCGAATAACACTTACAATGAAAGGCGTTGTTAGGCTGCCAAAAAACTAGAGTCTCCTGAAATCTCAACACATATTTTTTTCCGACCTTAATGATACTTTCAAGTAATGAGCAGTACACCAATCAAACTTGGATGCCCAAGTTTCGTTCTCCTAGGTTGATGCATTCGTTTGCAGTAACAGTTTGAATTTCTAGGTTTCAATCTGTTTTCTCCTATATTGACAGATGCAGCTAGAACTCTAAATCAAACACGGTTTGTGCTAGCTTCTTGAAACTTGACACAATAAAGTAGTTCTACGTTCTATCTCTAAGGTTTGTTTCCTCTTGATGTAGCCTAAAGCAGGGACTGGCGAATAACACTTATATTGAAAGGGGTTGCCAAACTTTGAAAAAACTAGAGTCTCCTGAAATCTCAACATATATTTTTTCATCCAATCTTCATGATACATTCAAGTAATGATCAGTACACCATTCCCACTTGGATGCCCAAGTTTTGTTCTTCTAGGTTGAAGCATTCGTTTGCAGGAACAGTTTGAATTTTTAGGTTTCACTCTGTTTTCTCCTATATTGACAGAGGCAGTTAGAACTTTAAATCAAACACGGTTTGTGCTAGCTACTTGAAACATGACACAATAAAGTAGTTCTACGTTCTATCTCTAAGGTTTGTTTCCTCTTGATGTAGCCTTCAGCACAGACTGGCGAATAACACTTACAATGAAAGGCGTTGTTAGGCTGCCAAAAAACTAGAGTCTCCTGAAATCTCAACACATATTTTTTTTCCGACCTTAATGATACTTTCAAGTAATGAGCAGTACACCAATCAAACTTGGATGCCCAAGTTTCGTTCTCCTAGGTTGATGCATTCGTTTGCAGTAACAGTTTGAATTTTTAGGTTTCACTCTGTTTTCTCCTATATTGACAGATGCAGCTAGAACTCTAAATCAAACACGGTTTGTGCTAGCTTCTTGAAACTTGACACAATAAAGTAGTTCTACTTTCTATCTCTAAGGTTTGTTTGATCTTGATGTAGCCTAAAGCAGGGACTGGCGAATAACACTTATATTGAAAGGGGTTGCCAAACTTTCAAAAAACTAGAGTCTCCTGAAATCTCAACATATATTTTTTCATCCAATCTTCATGATACATTCAAGTAATGATCAGTGCACCATTCCCACTTGGATGCCCAAGTTTTGTTCTTCTAGGTTGAAGCATTCGTTTGCAGGAACAGTTTGAATTTTTAGGTTTCACTCTGTTTTCTCCTATATTGACAGATGCAGTTAGAACTTTAAATCAAACACGGTTTGTGCTAGCTACTTGAAACATGACACAATAAAGTAGTTCTACATTCTATCCCTAAGGTTTGTTTCCTCTTGATGTAGCCTTAAGCAGAGACTGGCGAATAACACATTCAATGAAAGGCGTTGTTAGGCTGCCAAAAATTTACAGTCTCCTGAAATCTCATCATATATTTTTTCTTCCGACCTTCATGATACTTTGAAGTAATGAGTAGAGCACCAATCAAACTTGGATGCCTGAGTTTCGTTCTCCTAGGTTGAAGCATTCGTTTGCAGGAACAGTTTGAATTTTTAGGTTTCACTCTGTTTTGTCCTATATTGACAGATGCAGTTCGAACTCTAAATCAAACACGGTTTGTGCTAGCTTCTTGAAACTTGACAAAATACTGTAGTTCTACGTTCTATCTCTAAGGTTTGTTTCCTCTTCATGTAGCCTAATGGAGGGACTGGCTAATAACAATTTTATTGAAAGGGGTTGCCAAACTTCCAAAAACTAGAGTCTTCTGAAATCTCAACATATATTTTTTCATCCAATCTTCATGATACTTTCAAGTAATGATCAGTACACCAATCCCACTTGGATTCTCAAGTTTCATTCTACTACGTTGAAGCATTCGTTTGCAGTAACACTTTGAATTTTTAGGTTTCACTCTGTTTTCTCCTATATTGACAAATGTAGTTCAAACTCTAAATCATACACGGTTTGGGCTAGCTTCTTGAAACTTGACACAATAAAGTAGTTCTACATTCTATCCCTAAGGTTTGTTTCCTCTTGATGTAGCCTTCAGCACAGACTGGCGAATAACACTTACAATGAAAGGCGTTGTTAGGCTGCCAAAAAACTAGAGTCTCCTGAAATCTCAACACATATTTTATTCCGACCTTAATGATACTTTCAAGTAATGAGCTGTACACCAATCAAACTTGGATGCCCAAGTTTCGTTCTCCTAGGTTGATGCATTCGTTTGCAGTAACAGTTTGAATTTCTAGGTTTCACTCTGTTTTCTCCTATATTGACAGATGCAGCTAGAACTCTAAATCAAACACGGTGTGTGCTAGCTTCTTGAAACTTGACACAATAAAGTGGTTCTACGTTCTATCTCTAAGGTTTGTTTCCTCTTGATGTAGCCTAAAGCAGGGACTGGCGAATAACACTTATATTGAAAGGGGTTGCCAAACTTTCAAAAAACTAGAGTCTCCTGAAATCTCAACATATATTTTTTCATCCAATCTTCATGATACATTCAAGTAATGATCAGTACACCATTCCCACTTGGATGCCCATGTTTTGTTCTTCTAGGTTGAAGCATTCGTTTGCAGGAACAGTTTGAATTTTTAGGTTTCACTCTGTTTTCTCCTATATTGACAGATGCAGTTAGAACTTTAAATCAAACACGGTTTGTGCTAGCTACTTGAAACATGACACAATAAAGTAGTTCTACGTTCTATCCCTAAGGTTTGTTTCCTCTTGATGTAGCCTTAAGCAGAGACTGGCGAATAACACATTCAATGAAAGGCGTTGTTAGGCTGCCAAAAAACTAGTGTCTCCTGAAATCTCATCATATATTTTTTCTTCCGACCTTCATGATACTTTCAAGTAATGAGCAGTGCACCAATCAAACTTGGATGCCCAAGTTTCGTTCTCCTAGGTTGAAGCATTCGTTTGCAGGAACAGTTTGAATTTTTAGGTTTCACTCTGTTTTGTCCTATATTGACAGATGCAGTTCGAACTCTAAATCAAAAACGGTTTGTGCTAGCTTCTTGAAACTTGACAAAATACTGCAGTTCTACGTTCTATCTCTAAGGTTTGTTTCCTCTGGATGTAGCCTAATGCAGGGACTGGCGAATAACAATTTTATTGAAAGGGGTTGCCAAACTTCCAAAAACTAGAGTCTTCTGAAATCTCAACATATATTTTTTCATCCAATCTTCATGATACTTTCAAGTAATGATCAGTACACCATTCCCACTTGGATGCCCAAGTTTCATTCTCCTACGTTGAAGCATTCGTTTGCAGTAACAGTTTGAATTTTTAGGTTTCACTCTGTTTTCTCCTATATTGACAGATGCAGTTAGAACTTTAAATCAAACACGGTTTGTGCTAGCTACATGAAAAATGACACAATAAAGTAATTCTACGTTCTATCTCTAAGGTTTGATTCCTCTTGATGTAGCCTTCAGCACAGACTGGCGAATAACACTTACAATGAGAGGCGTTGTTAGGCTGCCAAAAAACTAGAGTCTCCTGAAATCTCAACACATATTTTTTTTCCGACATTAATGATACTTTCAAGTAATGAGCAGTACAACAATCAAACTTGGATGCCCAAGTTTCGTTCTCCTAGGTTGATGCATTCGTTTGCAGTAACAGTTTGAATTTCTAGGTTTCACTCTGTTTTCTCCTATATTGACAGATGCAGCTAGAACTCTAAATCAAACACGGTTTGTGCTAGCTTCTCGAAACTTGACACAATAAAGTAGTTCTACGTTCTATATCTAAGGTCTGTTTCCTCTTGATGTAGCCTTCAGCACAGACTGGCGAATAACACTTACAATGAAAGGCGTTGTTAGGCTGCCAAAAAAAATAGAGTCTCCTGAAATCTCAACACATATTTTTTTTCCGACCTTAAAGATACTTTCAAGTAATGAGCAGTACAAAAATCAAACTTGGATGCCCAAGTTTTGTTCTCTTAGGTTGATGCATTCGTTTGCAGTAACAGTTTGAATTTCTAGGTTTCACTCTGTTTTCTCCTATATTGACAGATGCAGCTAGAACTCTAAATCAAACACGGTTTGTGCTAGCTTCTTGAAACTTGACACAATAAAGTAGTTCTACGTTCTATCTCTAAGGTTTGTTTCCTCTTGATGTAGCCTAAAGCAGGGCCTGGCGAATAACACTTATATTGAAAGGGGTTTCCAAACTTTCAAAAAACTAGAGTCTCCTGAAATCTCAACATATATTTTTTCATCCAATCTTCATGATACATTCAAGTAATGATCAGTGCACCATTCCCACTTGGATGCCCAAGTTTTGTTCTTCTAGGTTGAAGCATTCGTTTGCAGGAACAGTTTGAATTTTTAGCTTTCACTCTGTTTTCTCCTATATTGACAGATGCAGTTAGAACTTTAAATCAAACACGGTTTGTGCTAGCTACTTGAAACATGACACAATAAAGTAGTTCTACATTCTATCCCTAAGGTTTGTTTCCTCTTGATGTAGCCTTAAGCAGAGACTGGCGAATAACACATTCAATGAAAGGCGTTGTTAGGCTGCCAAAAATTTACAGTCTCCTGAAATCTCATCATATATTTTTTCTTCCGACCTTCATGATACTTTGAAGTAATGAGTAGAGCACCAATCAAACTTGGATGCCTGAGTTTCGTTCTCCTAGGTTGAAGCATTCGTTTGCAGGAACAGTTTGAATTTTTAGGTTTCACTCTGTTTTGTCCTATATTGACAGATGCAGTTCGAACTCTAAATCAAACACGGTTTGTGCTAGCTTCTTGAAACTTGACAAAATACTGTAGTTCTACGTTCTATCTCTAAGGTTTGTTTCCTCTTCATGTAGCCTAATGGAGGGACTGGCTAATAACAATTTTATTGAAAGGGGTTGCCAAACTTCCAAAAACTAGAGTCTTCTGAAATCTCAACATATATTTTTTCATCCAATCTTCATGATACTTTCAAGTAATGATCAGTACACCAATCCCACTTGGATTCTCAAGTTTCATTCTACTACGTTGAAGCATTCGTTTGCAGTAACACTTTGAATTTTTAGGTTTCACTCTGTTTTCTCCTATATTGACAAATGTAGTTCAAACTCTAAATCATACACGGTTTGGGCTAGCTTCTTGAAACTTGACACAATAAAGTAGTTCTACATTCTATCCCTAAGGTTTGTTTCCTCTTGATGTAGCCTTCAGCACAGACTGGCGAATAACACTTACAATGAAAGGCGTTGTTAGGCTGCCAAAAAACTAGAGTCTCCTGAAATCTCAACACATATTTTTTTCCGACCTTAATGATACTTTCAAGTAATGAGCTGTACACCAATCAAACTTGGATGCCCAAGTTTCGTTCTCCTAGGTTGATGCATTCGTTTGCAGTAACAGTTTGAATTTCTAGGTTTCACTCTGTTTTCTCCTATATTGACAGATGCAGCTAGAACTCTAAATCAAACACGGTTTGTGCTAGCTTCTTGAAACTTGACACAATAAAGTAGTTCTACGTTCTATCTCTAAGGTTTGTTTCCTCTTGATGTAGCCTAAAGCAGGGACTGGCGAATAACACTTATATTGAAAGGGGTTGCCAAACTTTCAAAAAACTAGAGTCTCCTGAAATCTCAACATATATTTTTTCATCCAATCTTCATGATACATTCAAGTAATGATCAGTACACCATTCCCACTTGGATGCCCATGTTTTGTTCTTCTAGGTTGAAGCATTCGTTTGCAGGAACAGTTTGAATTTTTAGGTTTCACTCTGTTTTCTCCTATATTGACAGATGCAGTTAGAACTTTAAATCAAACACGGTTTGTGCTAGCTACTTGAAACATGACACAATAAAGTAGTTCTACGTTCTATCCCTAAGGTTTGTTTCCTCTTGATGTAGCCTTAAGCAGAGACTGGCGAATAACACATTCAATGAAAGGCGTTGTTAGGCTGCCAAAAAACTAGTGTCTCCTGAAATCTCATCATATATTTTTTCTTCCGACCTTCATGATACTTTCAAGTAATGAGCAGTGCACCAATCAAACTTGGATGCCCAAGTTTTGTTCTCCTAGGTTGAAGCATTCGTTTGCAGGAACAGTTTGAATTTTTAGGTTTCACTCTGTTTTGTCCTATATTGACAGATGCAGTTCGAACTCTAAATCAAACACGGTTTGTGCTAGCTTCTTGAAACTTGACAAAATACTGCAGTTCTACGTTCTATCTCTAAGGTTTGTTTCCTCTGGATGTAGCCTAATGCAGGGACTGGCGAATAACAATTTTATTGAAAGGGGTTGCCAAACTTCCAAAAACTAGAGTCTTCTGAAATCTCAACATATATTTTTTCATCCAATCTTCATGATACTTTCAAGTAATGATCAGTACACCAATCCCACTTGGATGCTCAAGTTTCATTCTCCTACGTTGAAGCATTCGTTTGCAGTAACAGTTTGAATTTTTAGGTTTCACTCTGTTTTCTCCTATATTGACAAATGTAGTTCAAACTCTAAATCATACACGGTTTGGGCTAGCTTCTTGAAACGTGACACAATAAAGTAGTTCTACATTCTATCCCTAAGGTTTGTTTCCTCTCGATGTAGCCTTCAGCACAGACTGGCGAATAACACTTACAATGAAAGGCGTTGTTAGGCTGCCAAAAAACTAGAGTCTCCTGAAATCTCAACACATATTTTTTTCCGACCTTAATGATACTTTCAAGTAATGAGCAGTACACCAATCAAACTTGGATGCCCAAGTTTCGTTCTCCTAGGTTGATGCATTCGTTTGCAGTAACAGTTTGAATTTCTAGGTTTCACTCTGTTTTCTCCTATATTGACAGATGCAGCTAGAACTCTAAATCAAACACGGTTTATGCTAGCTTCTTGAAACTTGACACAATAAGGTAGTTCTAAGTTCTATCCCTAAGGTTTGTTTCCTCTTGATGTAGCCTAAAGCAGGGACTGGCGAATAACACTTATATTGAAAGGGGTTGCCAAACTTTCAAAAAACTAGAGTCTCCTGAAATCTCAACATATATTTTTTCATCCAATCTTCATGATACATTCAAGTAATGATCAGTACACCATTCCCACTTGGATGCCCATGTTTTGTTCTTCTAGGTTGAAGCATTCGTTTGCAGGAACAGTTTGAATTTTTAGGTTTCACTCTGTTTTCTCCTATATTGACAGATGCAGTTAGAACTTTAAATCAAACACGGTTTGTGCTAGCTACTTGAAACATGACACAATAAAATAGTTCTACGTTCTATCCCTAAGGTTTGTTTCCTTTTGATGTAGCCTTAAGCAGAGACTGGCGAATAAAACATTCAATGAAAGGCGTTGTTAGGCTGCCAAAAAACTAGTGTCTCCTGAAATCTCATCATATATTTTTTCTTCCGACCTTCATGATACTTTCAAGTAATGAGCAGTGCACCAATCAAACTTGGATGCCCAAGTTTCGTTCTCCTAGGTTGAAGCATTCGTTTGTAGGAACAGTTTGAATTTTTAGGTTTCACTCTGTTTTGTCCTATATTGACAGATGCAGTTCGAACTCTAAATCAAACACGGTTTGTGCTAGCTTCTTGAAACTTGACAAAATACTGTAGTTCTACGTTCTATCTCTAAGGTTTGTTTCCTCTGGATGTAGCCTAATGCAGGGACTGGCGAATAACAATTTTATTGAAAGGGGTTGCCAAACTTCCAAAAACTAGAGTCTTCTGAAATCTCAACATATATTTTTTCATCCAATCTTCATGATACTTTCAAGTAATGATCAGTACACCAATCCCACTTGGATGCTCAAGTTTCATTCTCCTACGTTGAAGCATTCGTTTGCAGTAACAGTTTGAATTTTTGGATTCACTCTGTTTTCTCCTATATTGACAAATGTAGTTCAAACTCTAAATCATACACGGTTTGGGCTAGCTTCTTGAAACTTGACACAATAAAGGAGTTCTACATTCTATCCCTATGGTTTGTTTCCTCTTGTTATAGCCTTAAGCAGAGACTGGCGAATAACACATTCAATGAAAGGCGTTGTTAGGCTGCCAAAAAACTACAGTCTCCTGAAATCTCATCATATATTTTTTCTTCCGACCTTCATGATACTTTCAAGTAATGAGCAGTGCACCAATCAAACTTGGATGCCTAAGTTTCGTTCTCCTAGGTTGAAGCATTCGTTTGCAGGAACAGTTTGAATTTTTAGGTTTCACTCTGTTTTGTCCTATATTGACAGATGCAGTTCGAACTCTAAATCAAACACGGTTTGTGCTAGCTTCTTGAAACTTGACAAAATACTGTAGTTCTACGTTCTATCTCTAAGGTTTGTTTCCTCTTCATGTAGCCTAATGGAGGGACTGGCTAATAACACTTTTATTGAAAGGGGTTGCCAAACTTCCAAAAACTAGAGTCTTCTGAAATCTCAACATATATTTTTTCATCCAATCTTCATGATACTTTCAAGTAATGATCAGTACACCAATTCCACTTGGATGCTCAAGTTTCATTCTCCTACGTTGAAGCATTCGTTTGCAGTAAAAGTTTGAATTTTTAGGTTTCACTCTGTTTTCTCCTATATTGACAAATGTAGTTCAAACTGCAAATTATACACCGTTTGGGCTAGCTTCTTGAAACTTGACACAATAAAGTAGTTCTACATTCTATCCCTAAGGTTTGTTTCCTCTCGATGTAGCCTTCAGCACAGACTGGCGAATAACACTTACAATGAGAGGCGTTGTTAGGCTGCCAAAAAACTAGAGTCTCCTGAAATCTCAACACATATTTTTTTTCCGATCTTAATGATACTTTCAAGTAATGAGCAGTACACCAATCAAACTTGGATGCCCAAGTTTCGTTCTCCTAGGTTGATGCATTCGTTTGCAGTAACAGTTGAATTTCTAGGTTTCACTCTGTTTTCTCCTATATTGACAGATGCAGCTAGAACACTAAATCAAACACGGTTTGTGCTAGCTTCTCGAAACTTGACACAATAAAGTAGTTCTACGTTCTATATCTAATGTTTGTTTCTTCTTGATGTAGCCTTCAGCACAGACTGGCGAATAACACTTACAATGAGAGGCGTTGTGAGGCTGCCAAAAAACTAGAGTCTCCTGAAATCTCAACACATATTTTTTTTCCGACCTTAATGATACTTTCAAGTAATGAGCAGTACAAAAATCAAACTTGGATGCCCAAGTTTCTTTCTCTTAGGTTGATGCATTCGTTTGCAGTAACAGTTTGAATTTCTAGGTTTCACTCTGTTTTCTCCTATATTGACAGATGCAGCTAGAACTCTAAATCAAACACGGTTTGTGCTAGCTTCTTGAAACTTGACACAATAAAGTAGTTCTACGTTCTATCTCTAAGGTTTGTTTCCTCTTGATGTAGCCTAAAGCAGGGACTGGCGAATAACACTTATATTGAAAGGGGTTGCCAAACTTTCAATAAACTAGAGTCTCCTGAAATCTCAACATATATTTTTTCATCCAATCTTCATGATACTTTCAAGTAATGATCAGTACACCATTCCCACTTGGATGCCCAAGGTTTGTTCTTCTAGGTTGAAGCATTCGTTTGCAGGAACAGTTTGAATTTTTAGGTTTCACTCTTTTTTCTCCTATATTGACAGATGCAGTTAGAACTTTAAATCAAAGACAGTTTGTGCTAGCTATTGAAATATGACACAATAAAGTAGTTCTACGTTCTATCTCCAAGGTTTGTTTCCTCTTGATGTAGCCTTCAGCACAGACTGGCGAATAACACTTACAATGAAAGGCGTTGTTAGGCTGCCAAAAAACTAGAGTCTCCTGAAATCTCAACATATATTTTTTCATCCAATCTTCATGATACATTCAAGTGATGATCAGTACACCATTCCCACTTGGATGCCCAAGTTTTGTTCTTCTAGGTTGAAGCATTCGTTTGCAGGAACAGTTTGAATTTTTAGGTTTCACTCTGGTTTATCCTATATTGACAGATGCAGTTAGAACTTTAAATCAAACACGGTTTGTGCTAGCTACTTGAAACATGACACAATAAAGTAGTTCTACGTTCTATCCCTAAGGTTTGTTTCCTCTTGATGTAGCCTTAAGCAGGGACTGGCGAATAACACATTCAATGAAAGGCGTTGTTAGGCTGCCAAAACTACAGTCTCCTGAAATCTCATCATATATTTTTTTTTCCGACCTTCATGATACTTTCAAGTAATGAGCAGTGCACCAATCAAACTTGGATGCCCAAGTTTCGTTCTCCTAGGTTGAAGCATTCGTTTGCAGGAACAGTTTGAATTTTTAGGTTTCACTCTGTTTTGTCCTATATTGACAGATGCAGTTCCAACTCTAAATCAAACACGGTTTGTGCTAGCTTCTTGAAACTTGACAAAATACTGTAGTTCTACGTTCTATCTCTAAGGTTTGTTTCCTCTTCATGTAGCCTAATGGAGGAACTGGCGAATAACACTTTTATTGAAAGGGGTTGCCAAACTTCCAAAAACTAGAGTCTTCTGAAATCTCAACATATATTTTTTCATCCAATCTTCATGATATTTTCAAGTAATGATCAGTACACCAATCCCACTTGGATGCTCAAGTTTCATTCTCCTACGTTGAAGCATTCGTTTGCAGAAACAGTTTGAAATTTTAGGTTTCACTCTGTTTTCTCCTATATTGACAAATGTAGTTCAAACTCTAAATCATACACGGTTTGGGCTAGCTTCTTGAAACTTGACACAATAAAGTAGTTCTACATTCTATCCCTAAGGTTTGTTTCCTCTTGATGTAGCCTTCAGCACAGACTGGCGAATCACACTTACAATGAAAGGCGTTGTTAGGCTGCCAAAAAACTAGAGTCTCCTGAAATCTCAACACATATTTTTTTCCGACCTTAATGATACTTTCAAGTAATGAGCAGTACACCAATCAAACTTGGATGCCCAAGTTTCGTTCTCCTAGGTTGATGCATTCGTTTGCAGTAACAGTTTGAATTTCTAGGTTTCAATCTGTTTTCTCCTATATTGACAGATGCAGCTAGAACTCTAAATCAAACACGGTTTGTGCTAGCTTCTTGAAACTTGACACAATAAAGTAGTTCTACGTTCTATCTCTAAGGTTTGTTTCCTCTTGATGTAGCCTAAAGCAGGGACTGGCGAATAACACTTATATTGAAAGGGGTTGCCAAACTTTCAAAAAACTAGAGTCTCCTGAAATCTCAACATATATTTTTTCATCCAATCTTCATGATACATTCAAGTAATGATCAGTACACCATTCCCACTTGGATGCCCAAGTTTTGTTCTTCTAGGTTGAAGCATTCGTTTGCAGGAACAGTTTGAATTTTTAGGTTTCACTCTGTTTTCTCCTATATTGACAGAGGCAGTTAGAACTTTAAATCAAACACGGTTTGTGCTAGCTACTTGAAACATGACACAATAAAGTAGTTCTACGTTCTATCTCTAAGGTTTGTTTCCTCTTGATGTAGCCTTCAGCACAGACTGGCGAATAACACTTACAATGAAAGGCGTTGTTAGGCTGCCAAAAAACTAGAGTCTCCTGAAATCTCAACACATATTTTTTTTCCGACCTTAATGATACTTTCAAGTAATGAGCAGTACACCAATCAAACTTGGATGCCCAAGTTTCGTTCTCCTAGGTTGATGCATTCGTTTGCAGTAACAGTTTGAATTTTTAGGTTTCACTCTGTTTTCTCCTATATTGACAGATGCAGCTAGAACTCTAAATCAAACACGGTTTGTGCTAGCTTCTTGAAACTTGACACAATAAAGTAGTTCTACGTTCTATCTCTAAGGTTTGTTTGATCTTGATGTAGCCTAAAGCAGGGACTGGCGAATAACACTTATATTGAAAGGGGTTGCCAAACTTTCAAAAAACTAGAGTCTCCTGAAATCTCAACATATATTTTTTCATCCAATCTTCATGATACATTCAAGTAATGATCAGTGCACCATTCCCACTTGGATGCCCAAGTTTTGTTCTTCTAGGTTGAAGCATTCGTTTGCAGGAACAGTTTGAATTTTTAGGTTTCACTCTGTTTTCTCCTATATTGACAGATGCAGTTAGAACTTTAAATCAAACACGGTTTGTGCTAGCTACTTGAAACATGACACAATAAAGTAGTTCTACATTCTATCCCTAAGGTTTGTTTCCTCTTGATGTAGCCTTAAGCAGAGACTGGCGAATAACACATTCAATGAAAGGCGTTGTTAGGCTGCCAATAATTTACAGTCTCCTGAAATCTCATCATATATTTTTTCTTCCGACCTTCATGATACTTTGAAGTAATGAGTAGAGCACCAATCAAACTTGGATGCCTGAGTTTCGTTCTCCTAGGTTGAAGCATTCGTTTGCAGGAACAGTTTGAATTTTTAGGTTTCACTCTGTTTTGTCCTATATTGACAGATGCAGTTCGAACTCTAAATCAAACACGGTTTGTGCTAGCTTCTTGAAACTTGACAAAATACTGTAGTTCTACGTTCTATCTCTAAGGTTTGTTTCCTCTTCATGTAGCCTAAGGGAGGGACTGGCTAATAACAATTTTATTGAAAGGGGTTGCCAAACTTCCAAAAACTAGAGTCTTCTGAAATCTCAACATATATTTTTTCATCCAATCTTCATGATGCTTTCAAGTAATGATCAGTACACCAATCCCACTTGGATTCTCAAGTTTCATTCTACTACGTTGAAGCATTCGTTTGCAGTAACACTTTGAATTTTTAGGTTTCACTCTGTTTTCTCCTATATTGACAAATGTAGTTCAAACTCTAAATCATACACGGTTTGGGCTAGCTTCTTGAAACTTGACACAATAAAGTAGTTCTACATTCTATCCCTAAGGTTTGTTTCCTCTTGATGTAGCCTTCAGCACAGACTGGCGAATAACACTTACAATGAAAGGCGTTGTTAGGCTGCCAAAAAACTAGAGTCTCCTGAAATCTCAACACATATTTTATTCCGACCTTAATGATACTTTCAAGTAATGAGCTGTACACCAATCAAACTTGGATGCCCAAGTTTCGTTCTCCTAGGTTGATGCATTCGTTTGCAGTAACAGTTTGAATTTCTAGGTTTCACTCTGTTTTCTCCTATATTGACAGATGCAGCTAGAACTCTAAATCAAACACGGTGTGTGCTAGCTTCTTGAAACTTGACACAATAAAGTGGTTCTATGTTCTATCTCTAAGGTTTGTTTCCTCTTGATGTAGCCTAAAGCAGGGACTGGCGAATAACACTTATATTGAAAGGGGTTGCCAAACTTTCAAAAAACTAGAGTCTCCTGAAATCTCAACATATATTTTTTCATCCAATCTTCATGATACATTCAAGTAATGATCAGTACACCATTCCCACTTGGATGCCCATGTTTTGTTCTTCTAGGTTGAAGCATTCGTTTGCAGGAACAGTTTGAATTTTTAGGTTTCACTCTGTTTTCTCCTATATTGACAGATGCAGTTAGAACTTTAAATCAAACACGGTTTGTGCTAGCTACTTGAAACATGACACAATAAAGTAGTTCTACGTTCTATCCCTAAGGTTTGTTTCCTCTTGATGTAGCCTTAAGCAGAGACTGGCGAATAACACATTCAATGAAAGGCGTTGTTAGGCTGCCAAAAAACTAGTGTCTCCTGAAATCTCATCATATATTTTTTCTTCCGGCCTTCATGATACTTTCAAGTAATGAGCAGTGCACCAATCAAACTTGGATGCCCAAGTTTCGTTCTCCTAGGTTGAAGCATTCGTTTGCAGGAACAGTTTGAATTTTTAGGTTTCACTCTGTTTTGTCCTATATTGACAGATGCAGTTCGAACTCTAAATCAAACACGGTTTGTGCTAGCTTCTTGAAACTTGACAAAATACTGCAGTTCTACGTTCTATCTCTAAGGTTTGTTTCCTCTGGATGTAGCCTAATGCAGGGACTGGCGAATAACAATTTTATTGAAAGGGGTTGCCAAACTTCCAAAAACTAGAGTCTTCTGAAATCTCAACATATATTTTTTCATCCAATCTTCATGATACTTTCAAGTAATGATCAGTACACCAATCCCACTTGGATGCTCAAGTTTCATTCTCCTACGTTGAAGCATTCGTTTGCAGTAACAGTTTGAATTTTTAGGTTTCACTCTGTTTTCTCCTATATTGACAAATGTAGTTCAAACTCTAAATCATACACGGTTTGGGCTAGCTTCTTGAAACGTGACACAATAAAGTAGTTCTACATTCTATCCCTAATGTTTGTTTCCTCTCGATGTAGCCTTCAGCACAGACTGGCGAATAACACTTACAATGAAAGGCGTTGTTAGGCTGCCAAAAAACTAGAGTCTCCTGAAATCTCAACACATATTTTTTTCCGACCTTAATGATACTTTCAAGTAATGAGCAGTACACCAATCAAACTTGGATGCCCAAGTTTCGTTCTCCTAGGTTGATGCATTCGTTTGCAGTAACAGTTTGAATTTCTAGGTTTCACTCTGTTTTCTCCTATATTGACAGATGCAGCTAGAACTCTAAATCAAACACGGTTTATGCTAGCTTCTTGAAACTTGACACAATAAGGTAGTTCTAAGTTCTATCCCTAAGGTTTGTTTCCTCTTGATGTAGCCTAAAGCAGGGACTGGCGAATAACACTTATATTGAAAGGGGTTGCCAAACTTTCAAAAAACTAGAGTCTCCTGAAATCTCAACATATATTTTTTCATCCAATCTTCATGATACATTCAAGTAATGATCAGTACACCATTCCCACTTGGATGCCCAAGTTTTGTTCTTCTAGGTTGAAGCATTCGTTTGCAGGAACAGTTTGAATTTTTAGGTTTCACTCTGTTTTCTCCTATATTGACGGATGCAGTTAGAACTTTAAATCAAACACGGTTTGTGCTAGCTACTTGAAACATGACACAATAAAGTAGTTCTACGTTCTATCCCTAAGGTTTGTTTCCTCTTGATGTAGCCTTAAGCAGAGACTGGCGAATAACACATTCAATGAAAGGCGTTGTTAGGCTGCCAAAAAACTACAGTCTCCTGAAATCTCATCATATATTTTTTCTTCCGACCTTCATGATACTTTCAAGTAATGAGCAGTGCACCAATCAAACTTGGATGCCCAAGTTTCGTTCTCCTAGGTTGAAGCATTCGTTTGCAGGAACAGTTTGAATTTTTAGGTTTTACTCTGTTTTGTCCTATATTGACAGATGCAGTTCGAACTCTAAATCAAACACGGTTTGTGCTAGCTTCTTGAAACTTGACAAAATACTGTAGTTCTACGTTCTATCTCTAAGGTTTGTTTCCTCTGGATGTAGCCTAATGCAGGGACTGGCGAATAACAATTTTATTGAAAGGGGTTGCCAAACTTCCAAAAACAAGAGTCTTCTGAAATCTCAACATATATTTTTTCATCCAATCTTCATGATACTTTCAAGTAATGATCAGTACACCAATCCCACTTGGATGCTCAAGTTTCATTCTCCTACGTTGAAGCATTCGTTTGCAGTAACAGTTTGAATTTTTAGGTTTCACTCTGTTTTCTCCTATATTGACAAATGTAGTTCAAACTCTAAATCATACACGGTTTGGGCTACCTTCTTGAAACTTGACACAATAAAGTAGTTCTACATTCAATCCCTAAGGTTTGTTTCCTCTCGATGAAGCCTTCAGCACAGACTGGCGAATAACACTTACAATGAAAGGCGTTGTTAGGCTGCCAAAAAACTAGAGTCTCCTGAAATCTCAACACATATTTTTTTCCGACCTTAATGATACTTTCAAGTAATGAGCTGTACACCAATCAAACTTGGATGCCCAAGTTTCGTTCTCCTAGGTTGATGCATTCGTTTGCAGTAACAGTTTGAATTTCTAGGTTTCACTCTGTTTTCTCCTATATTGACAGATGCAGCTAGAACTCTAAATCAAACACGGTTTGTGCTAGCTTCTTGAAACTTGACACAATAAAGTAGTTCTACGTTCTATCTCTAAGGTTTGTTTCCTCTTGATGTAGCCTAAAGCAGGGACTGGCGAATAACACTTATATTGAAAGGGGTTGCCAAACTTTCAAAAAACTAGAGTCTCCTGAAATCTCAACATATATTTTTTCATCCAATCTTCATGATACATTCAAGTAATGATCAGTACACCATTCCCACTTGGATGCCCATGTTTTGTTCTTCTAGGTTGAAGCATTCGTTTGCAGGAACAGTTTGAATTTTTAGGTTTCACTCTGTTTTCTCCTATATTGACAGATGCAGTTAGAACTTTAAATCAAACACGGTTTGTGCTAGCTACTTGAAACATGACACAATAAAGTAGTTCTACGTTCTATCCCTAAGGTTTGTTTCCTCTTGATGTAGCCTTAAGCAGAGACTGGCGAATAACACATTCAATGAAAGGCGTTGTTAGGCTGCCAAAAAACTAGTGTCTCCTGAAATCTCATCATATATTTTTTCTTCCGACCTTCATGATACTTTCAAGTAATGAGCAGTGCACCAATCAAACTTGGATGCCCAAGTTTTGTTCTCCTAGGTTGAAGCATTCGTTTGCAGGAACAGTTTGAATTTTTAGGTTTCACTCTGTTTTGTCCTATATTGACAGATGCAGTTCGAACTCTAAATCAAACATGGTTTGTGCTAGCTTCTTGAAACTTGACAAAATACTGCAGTTCTACGTTCTATCTCTAAGGTTTGTTTCCTCTGGATGTAGCCTAATGCAGGGACTGGCGAATAACAATTTTATTGAAAGGGGTTGCCAAACTTCCAAAAACTAGAGTCTTCTGAAATCTCAACATATATTTTTTCATCCAATCTTCATGATACTTTCAAGTAATGATCAGTACACCAATCCCACTTGGATGCTCAAGTTTCATTCTCCTACGTTGAAGCATTCGTTTGCAGTAACAGTTTGAATTTTTAGGTTTCACTCTGTTTTCTCCTATATTGACAAATGTAGTTCAAACTCTAAATCATACACGGTTTGGGCTAGCTTCTTGAAACTTGACACAATAAAGTAGTTCTACATTCTATCCCTAAGGTTTGTTTCCTCTCGATGTAGCCTTCAGCACAGACTGGCGAATAACACTTACAATGAAAGGCGTTGTTAGGCTGCCAAAAAACTAGAGTCTCCTGAAATCTCAACACATATTTTTTTCCGACCTTAATGATACTTTCAAGTAATGAGCAGTACACCAATCAAACTTGGATGCCCAAGTTTCGTTCTCCTAGGTTGATGCATTCGTTTGCAGTAACAGTTTGAATTTCTAGGTTTCACTCTGTTTTCTCCTATATTGACAGATGCAGCTAGAACTCTAAATCAAACACGGTTTATGCTAGCTTCTTGAAACTTGACACAGTAAGGTAGTTCTAAGTTCTATCCCTAAGGTTTGTTTCCTCTTGATGTAGCCTAAAGCAGGGACTGGCGAATAACACTTATATTGAAAGGGGTTGCCAAACTTTCAAAAAACTACAGTCTCCTGAAATCTCAACATATATTTTTTCATCCAATCTTCATGATACATTCAAGTAATGATCAGTACACCATTCCCACTTGGATGCCCAAGTTTTGTTCTTCTAGGTTGAAGCATTCGTTTGCAGGAACAGTTTGAATTTTTAGGTTTCACTCTGTTTTCTCCTATATTGACAGATGCAGTTAGAACTTTAAATCAAACACGGTTTGTGCTAGCTACTTGAAACATGACACAATAAAGTAGTTCTACGTTCTATCCCTAAGGTTTGTTTCCTCTTGATGTAGCCTTAAGCAGAGACTGGCGAATAAAACATTCAATGAAAGGCGTTGTTAGGCTGCCAAAAAACTACAGTCTCCTGAAATCTCATCATATATTTTTTTTTCCGACCTTCATGATACTTTCAAGTAATGAGCAGTGCACCAATCAAACTTGGATGCCCAAGTTTCGTTCTCCTAGGTTGAAGCATTCGTTTGCAGGAACAGTTTGAATTTTTAGGTTTTACTCTGTTTTGTCCTATATTGACAGATGCAGTTCGAACTCTAAATCAAACACGGTTTGTGCTAGCTTCTTGAAACTTGACAAAATACTGTAGTTCTACGTTCTATCTCTAAGGTTTGTTTCCTCTGGATGTAGCCTAATGCAGGGACTGGCGAATAACAATTTTATTGAAAGGGGTTGCCAAACTTCCAAAAACAAGAGTCTTCTGAAATCTCAACATATATTTTTTCATCCAATCTTCATGATACTTTCAAGTAATGATCAGTACACCAATCCCTCTTGGATGCTCAAGTTTCATTCTCCTACGTTGAAGCATTCGTTTGCAGTAACAGTTTGAATTTTTAGGTTTCACTCTGTTTTCTCCTATATTGACAAATGTAGTTCAAACTCTAAATCATACACGGTTTGGGCTAGCTTCTTGAAACTTGACACAATAAAGTAGTTCTACATTCAATCCCTAAGGTTTGTTTCCTCTCGATGTAGCCTTCAGCACAGACTGGCGAATAACACTTACAATGAAAGGCGTTGTTAGGCTGCCAAAAAACTAGAGTCTCCTGAAATCTCAACACATATTTTTTTCCGACCTTAATGATACTTTCAAGTAATGAGCGGTACACCAATCAAACTTGGATGCCCAAGTTTCGTTCTCCTAGGTTGATGCATTCGTTTACAGTAACAGTTTGAATTTCTAGGTTTCACTCTGTTTTCTCCTATATTGACAGATGCAGCTAGAACTCTAAATCAAACACGGTTTGTGCTAGCTTCTTGAAACTTGACACAATAAAGTAGTTCTAAGTTCTATCCCTAAGGTTTGTTTCCTCTTGATGTAGCCTAAAGCAGGGACTGGCGAATAACACTTATATTGAAAGGGGTTGCCAAACTTTCAAAAAACTAGAGTCTCCTGAAATCTCAACATATATTTTTTCATCCAATCTTCATGATACATTCAAGTAATGATCAGTAAACCATTCCCACTTGGATGCCCAAGTTTTGTTCTTCTAGGTTGAAGCATTCGTTTGCAGGAACAGTTTGAATTTTTAGGTTTCACTCTGTTTTCTCCTATATTGACAAATGTAGTTCAAACTCTAAATCATACACGGTTTGGGCTAGCTTCTTGAAACTTGACACAATAAAGTAGTTCTACATTCTATCCCTAAGGTTTGTTTCCTCTCGATGTAGCCTTCAGCACAGACTGGCGAATAACACTTACAATGAAAGGCGTTGTTAGGCTGCCAAAAAACTAGAGTCTCCTGAAATCTCAACACATATTTTTTTCCGACCTTAATGATACTTTCAAGTAATGAGCAGTACACCAATCAAACTTGGATGCCCAAGTTTCGTTCTCCTAGGTTGATGCATTCGTTTGCAGTAACAGTTTGAATTTCTAGGTTTCACTCTGTTTTCTCCTATATTGACAGATGCAGCTAGAACTCTAAATCAAACACGGTTTTTGCTAGCTTCTTGAAACTTGACACAATAAAGTAGTTCTAAGTTCTATCCCTAAGGTTTGTTTCCTCTTGATGTAGCCTAAAGCAGGGACTGGCGAATAACACTTATATTGAAAGGGTTGCCAAACTTTCAAAAAACTAGAGTCTCCTGAAATCTCAACATATGTTTTTTCATCCAATCTTCATGATACATTCAAGTAATGATCAGTACACCATTCCCACTTGGATGCCCAAGTTTTGTTCTTCTAGGATGAAGCATTTTTTGCAGGAACAGTTTGAATTTTTAGGTTTCACTCTGTATTCTCCTATATTGACAAATGTAGTTCAAACTCTAAACCATACACGGTTTGGGCTAGCTTCTTGAAACTTGACACAATAAAGTAGTTCTACATTCTGTCCCTAAGGTTTGTCTCCTCTTGATGTAGCCTTCAGCACAGACTGGCGAATAACACTTACAATGAAAGGCGTTGTTAGGCTTCCAAAATCTAGAGTCTCCTGAAATCTCAACACATATTTTTTTCCGACCTTAATGATACTTTCAAGTAATGAGCAGTACACCAATCAAACTTGGATGCCCAAGTTTCGTTCTCCTAGGTTGATGCATTCGTTTGTACTAACAGTTTGAATTTCTAGGTTTCACTCTGTTTTCTCCTATATTGACAGATGCAGCTAGAACTCTAAATCAAACACGGTTTGTGCTAGCTTCTCGAAACTTGACACAATAAAGTAGTTCTACGTTCTATCTCTAAGGTTTGTTTCCTCTTGATGTAGCCTAAAGCAGGGACTGGCGAATAACACTTATATTGAAAGGGGTTGCCAAACTTCCAGAAACTAGAGTCTTCTGAAATCTCAACATATATTTTTTCATCCAATCTTCATGATACTTTCAAGTAATGATCAGTACACCAATCCCACTTGGATTCTCAAGCTTCATTCTCCTACGTTGAAGCATTCGTTTGCAGTAACAGTTTGAATTTTTAGGTTTCACTCTGTTTTCTCCTATATTGACAAATGTAGTTCAAACTTTAAATCATACACGGTTTGGGCTAGCTTCTTGAAACTTGACACAATAAAGTAGTTCTACATTCTATCCCTAAGGTTTGTTTCCTCTTGATGTAGCCTTCAGCACAGACTGGAGAATAACACTTACAATGAAAGGCGTTGATAGGCTGCCAAAAAACTAGAGTCTCCTGAAATCTCAACACATATTTTTTTCCGACCTTAATGATACTTTCAAGTAATGAGCAGTACACCAATCAAACTTGGATGCCCAAGTTTCGTTCTCCTAGGTTGATGCATTCGTTTGCAGTAACAGTTTGAATTTCTAGGTTTCACTCTGTTTTCTCCTATATTGACTGATGCAGCAAGAACTCCAAATCAAACACGGTTTGTGCTAGCTTCTTGATCTTGACACAATAAAGTAGTTCTACGTTCTATCTCTAATGTTTGTTTCCTCTTGATGTAGCCTAAAGCAGGGACTGGCGAATAACACTTATATTGAAAGGGGTTGCCAAACTTTCAAAAAACTAGAGTCTCCTGAAATCTCAACATATATTTTTTCATCCAATCTTCATGATACATACAAGTAATGATCAGTACACCATTCCCACTTGGATGCCCAAGTTTTGTTCTTCTAGGATGAAGCATTCGTTTGCAGGAACAGTTTGAATTTTTAGGTTTCACTCTGTTTTCTCCTATATTGACAGATGCAGTTAGAACTTTAAATCAAACACGGTTTGTGCTAGCTACTTGAAACATGACACAATAAAGTAGTTCTACGTTCTATCTCTAAGGTTTGTTTCCTCTTGATGTAGCCTTCAGCACAGACTGGCGAATAACACTTACAATGAAAGGCGTTGTTAGGCTGCCAAAAAACTAGAGTCTCCTGAAATCTCAACACATATTTTTTTTCCGACCTTAATGATACTTTAAATAATGAGCAGTACACCAATCAAATTTGGATGCCCAAGTTTCGTTCTCCTAGGTGGATGCATTCGTTTGCAGTAACAGTTTGAATTTCTAGGTTTCACTCTGTTTTCTCCTATATTGACAGATGCAGCTAGAACTCTAAATCAAACACGGTTTGTGCTAGCTTCTCGAAACTTGACACAATAAAGTAGTTCTACGTTCTATCTCTAAGGTTTGTTTCCTCTTGATGTAGCCTAAAGCAGGGACTGGCGAATAACACTTATATTGAAAGGGGTTGCCAAACTTTCAAAAAACTAGAGTCTCCTGAAATCTCAACATATATTTTTTCATCCAATCTTCATGATACATTCAAGTAATGATCAGTACACCATTCCCACTTGGATGCCCAAGTTTTGTTCTTCTAGGTTGAAGCATTCGTTTGCAGGAACAGTTTGATTTTTTAGGTTTCACTCTGTTTTCTCCTATATTAACAGATGCAGTTAGAAATTTAAATCAAACACGGTTTGTGCTAGCTACTTGAAACATGACACAAAAGTAGTTCTAGGTTATATCTCTAAGGTTTGTTTCCTCTTGATGTAGCCTTCAGCACAGACTGGCGAATAACACTTACAATGAAAGGCGTTGTTAGGCTGCCAAAAAACTAGAGTCTCCTGAAATCTCAACACATATTTTTTTCCGACCTTAATGATACTTTCAAGTAATGAGCAGTACACCAATTAAACTTGGATGCCCAAGTTTCGTTCTCCTAGGTTGATGCATTCGTTTGCAGTAACAGTTTGAATTTCTAGGTTTCACTCTGTTTTCTCCTATATTGACAGATGCAGCTAGAACTCTAAATCAAACACGGTTTGTGCTAGCTTCTTGAAACTTGACACAATAAAGTAGTTCTACGTTCTATCTCTAAGGTTTGTTTCCTCTTGATGTAGCCTAAAGCAGGGACATGCGAATAACACTTATATTGAAAGGGGTTGCCAAACTTTCAAAAAACTAGAGTCTCCTGAAATTTCAACATATATTTTTTTCATCCAATCTTCATGATACTTTCAAGTAATGATCAGTACACCATTCCCACTTGGATGCCCAAGTTTTGTTCTTCTAGGTTGAAGCTTTCGTTTGCAGGAACAGTTTGAAATTTTAGGTTTCACTCTGTTTTCTCCTATATGGACAGATGCAGTTAGAACTTTAAATCAAACACGGTTTGTGCTAGCTACTTGAAACATGACACAATAAAGTAGTTCTACGTTCTATCTCTAAGGTTTGTTTACTCTTGATGTAGCCTAAAGCAGGGACTGGCGAAGAACACTTATATTGAAAGGGGTTGCCAAACTTTCAAAAAACTAGAGTCTCCTGAAATCTCAACATATATTTTTTCATTTAATCTTCATGATACATTCAAGTAATGATCAGTACACCATTCCCACTTGGATGCCCAAGATTTGTTCTTCTAGGTTGAAGCATTCGTTTGCAGGAACAGTTTGAATTTTTAGGTTTCACTCTGTTTTCTCCTATATTGACAGATGCAGTTAGAACTTTAAATCAAACACGGTTTGTACTAGCTACTTGAAACATGACACAATAAAGTAGTTCTACGTTCTATCTCTAAGGTTTGTTTCCTCTTGATGTAGCCTTCACCACAGACTGGCGAATAACACTTACAATGAAAGGCGTTGTTAGGCTGCCAAAAAACTAGAGTCTCCTGAAATCTCAACACATATTTTTTTCCGACCTTAATGATACTTTCAAGTAATGAGCAGCACACCAATCAAACTTGGATGCCCAAGTTTCGTTCTCCTAGGTTGATGCATTCGTTTGCAGTAACAGTTTGAATTTCTAGGTTTCACTCTGTTTTCTCTTATATTGACAGATGCAGCTAGAACCCTAAATCAAACACGGTTTGTGCTAGCTTCTCGAAACTTGACACAATAAAGTAGTTCTACGTTCTATATCTAAGGTTCGTTTCCTCTTGATGTAGCCTTCAGCGCATACTGGTGAATAACACTTACAATGAAAGGCGTTGTTAGGCTGCTAAAAAACTAGAGTCTCCTGAAATCACAACACATATTATTTTTCCGACCTTAATGATACTTTCAAGTAATGGGCAGTACAACAATCAAACTTGGATGCCCAAGTTTCGTTCTCCTAGGTTGATGCATTCGTTTGCAGTAACAGGTTGAATTTCTAGGTTTCACTCTGTTTTCTCCTATATTGACAGATGCAGCTAGAACTCTAAATCAAACACGGTTTGTGCTAGCTTCTTGAAACTTGACACAATAAAGTAGTTCTACGTTCTATCTCTAAGGTTTGTTTCCTCTTGATGTAGCCTAAAGCAGGGACTGGCGAATAACACTTATATTGAAAGGGGATGCCAAACTTTCAAAAAACTAGAGTCTCCTGAAATTTCAACATATATTTTTTCATCCAATCTTCATGATACATTCAAGTAATGATCAGTACACCATTCCCACTTGGATGCCCAAGTTTTGTTCTTCTAGGTTGAAGCATTCGTTTGCAGGAACAGTTTGAATTTTTAGGTTTCACTCTGGTTTCTCCTATATTGACAGATGCAATTAGAACTTTAAATAAAACACGGTTTGTGCTAGCTACTTGAAACATGACACAATAAAGTAGTTCTACGTTCTATCTCTAAGGTTTGTTTCCTCTTGATGTAGCCTTCAGCACAGACTGGCGAATAACACTTACAATGAAAGGCGTTGTTAGGCTGCCAAAAAACTAAAGTCTCCTGAAATCTCAACACATATTTTTTTCCGACCTTAATGATAATTTCAAGTAATGAGCAGTACACCAATCAAACTTGGATGCCCAAGTTTCGTTCTCCTAGGTTGAAGCATTCGTTTGCAGGAACAGTTTGAATTTTTAGGTTTCACTCTCTTTTGTCCTATATTGACAGATGCAGTTCGAACTCTAAATCAAACACGGTTTGTGCTAGCTTCTTGAAACTTGACAAAATACTGTAGTTCTACATTCTATCCCTAAGGTTTGTTTCCTCTTGATGTAGCCTTCAGCACAGACTGGCGAATAACACTTACAATGAGAGGCGTTGTTAGGCTGCCAAAAAACTAGAGTCTCCTGAAATCTCAACATATATTTTTTTCCGACCTTAGTGATACTTTCAAGTAATGAGCAGTACACCAATCAAACTTGGATGCCCAAGTTTCGTTCTCCTAGGTTGATGCATTCGTTTGCAGGAACAGTTTGAATTTTTAGGTTTCACTCTGTTTTGTCCTATATTGACACATGCAGTTCGAACTCTAAATCAAACACGGTTTGTGCTAGCTTCTTGAAACTTGACAAAATACTGTAGTTCTACGTTCTATCTCTAAGGTTTGTTTCCTCTTCATGTAGCCTAATGGAGGGACTGGCGAATAACACTTTTATTGAAAGGGGTTGCCAAACTTCCAAAAACTAGAGTCTTCTGAAATCTCAACATATATTTTTTCTTCCAATCTTCATGATACTTTCAAGTAATGATCAGTACACCAATCCCACTTGGATGCTCAAGTTTCATTCTCCTACGTTGAAGCATTCTTTTGCAGTAACAGTTTGAATTTTTAGGTTTCACTCTGTTTTCTCCTATATTGACAAATGTAGTTCAAACTCTAAATCATACACGGTTATGGCTAGCTTCTTGAAACTTGACACAATAAAGTAGTTCTACATTCTATCCCTAAGGTTTGTTTCCTCTTGATGTAGCCTTCAGCACAGACTGGCGAATAACACTTACATTGAGAGGCGTTGTTAGGCTGCCAAAAAACTAGAGTCTCCTGAAATCTCAACACATATTTTTTTCCGACCTTAATGATACTTTCAAGTAATGAGCAGTACACCAATCAAACTTGGATGCCCAAGTTTCGTTCTCCTAGGTTGATGCATTCGTTTGCAGTAACAGTTTGAATTTCTAGGTTTCACTCTGTTTTCTCCTATATTGACAGATGCAGCTTGAACTCTAAATCAAACACGGTTTGTGCTAGCTTCTTGAAACTTGACACAATAAGGTAGTTCTACGTTCTATCTCTAAGGTTTGTTTCCTCTTAATGTAGCCTAAAGCAGGGACTGGCGAATAACACTTATATTGAAAGGGGTTGCCAAACTTTCAAAAAACTAGACTCTCCTGAAATCTCAACATATATTTTTTCATCCAATCTTCATGATACATTCAAGTAATGATCAGTACACCATTCCCACTTGGATGCCCAAGTTTTGTTCTTCTAGGTTGAAGCATTCGTTTGCAGGAACAGTTTGAATTTTTAGGTTTCACTCTGTTTTCTCCTATATTTACCGATGCAGTTAGAACATTAAATCAAACACGGTTTGTGCTAGCTACTTGAAACATGACACAATAAAGTAGTTCTACGTTCTATCTCTAAGGTTTGTTTCCTCTTGATGTAGCCTTCAGCACAGACTGGCGAATAACACTTACAATGAAAGGCGTTGTTAGGCTGCCAAAAAACTAGAGTCTCCTGAAATCTCAACACATATTTTTTTCCGACCTTAAAGATACTTTCAAGTAATTAGCAGTACACCAATCAAACTTGGATGCCCAAGTTTCGTTCTCCTAGGTTGATGCATTCGTTTGCAGTAACAGTTTGAATTTCTAGGTTTCACTCTGTTTTCTCCTATATTGACAGATGCAGCTAGAACTCTAAATCAAACACGGTTTGTGCTAGCTTCTTGAAACTTGACACAATAAAGTAGTTCTACGTTCTATCTCTAAAGTTTGTTTCCTCTTGATGTAGCCTAAAGCAGGGACTGGCGAATAACACTTATATTGAAAGGGGTTGCCAAACTTTCAAAAAACTAGAGTCTCCTGAAATCTCAACATATATTTTTTCATTAAAACTTCATGATACATTCAAGTAATGATCAGTACACCATTCCCACTTGGATGCCCAAGTTTTGTTCTTCTGGGTTGAAGCATTCGTTTGCAGGAACAGTTTGAATTTTTATGTTTCACTCTGTTTTCTCCTATATTGACAGATGCAGTTAGAACTTTAAATCAAACACGGTTTGTGCTAGCTACTTGAAACATGACACAATAAGTAGTTCTACGTTCTATCCCTAAGGTTTGTTTCCTCTTGATGTAGCATTAAGCAGAGACTGGCGAATAACACATTCAATGAAAGGCGTTGTTAGGCTGCCAAAAAACTACAGTCTCCTGAAATCTCATCATATATTTTTTCTTCCGACCTTCATGATACTTTCAAGTAATGAGCAGTGCACCAATCAAACTTGGATGCCCAAGTTTCGTTCTTCTAGGTTGAAGCATTCGTTTGCAGAAACAGTTTGAATTTTTAGGTTTCACTCTGTTTTCTCCTATATTGACAAATGTAGTTCAAACTCTAAATCATACACGGTTTGTGCTAGCTTCTTGAAACTTGACACAATATAGAAGTTCTACATTCTATCCCTAAGTTTTGTTTCCTCTTGATGTAGCCTTCAGCACAGACTGGCGAATAACACTTACAATGAAAGGCGTTGTTAGGCTGCCAAAAAACTAGAGTCTCCTGAAATCTCAACACATATTTTTTTCCGAACTTAATGATACTTTCAAGTAATGAGCAGTACACCAATCAAACTTGGATGCCCAAATTTCGTTCTCCTAGGTTGATGCATTCGTTTGCAGTAACAGTTTGAATTTCTAGGTTTCACTCTCTTTTCTCCTATATTGACAGATGCAGCTAGAACTCTAAATCAAACACGGTTTGTGCTAGCTTCTTGAAACTTGACACAATAAAGTAGTTCTACGTTCTATCTCTAAGGTTTGTTTCCTCTTGATGTAGCCTAAAGCAGGGACTGGCGAATAACACGTATATTGAAAGGGGTTGCCAAACTTTCAAAAAACTAGAGTCTCCTGAAATCTCAACATATATTGTTTCATCTAATCTTCATGATACATTCAAGTAATGATCAGTACACCATTCCCACTTGGATGCCCAAGTTTTGTTCTTCTAGGTTGAAGCATTCGTTTGCAGGAACAGTTTGAATTTTTAGGTTTCACTCTGTTTTCTCCTATATTGACAGATGCAGTTAGAACTTTAAATCAAACACGGTTTGTGCTAGCTACTTGAAACATGACACAATAAAGTAGTTCTACGTTCTATCCCTAAGGTTTGTTTCCTCTTGATGTAGCCTTCAGCAGAGACTGGCGAATAACACATTCAATGAAAGGCGTTGTTAGGCTGCCAAAAAACTACAGTCTCCTGAAATCTCATCATATATTTTTTCTTCCGACCTTCATGATACTTTCAAGTAATGAGCAGTGCACCAATCAAACTTGGATGCCCAAGTTTCGTTCTCCTAGGTTGAAGCATTCGTTTGCAGGAACAGTTTGAATTTTTAGGTTTTACTCTGTTTTGTCCTATATTGACAGATGCAGTTCGAACTCTAAATCAAACACGGTTTGTGCTAGCTTCTTGAAACTTGACAAAATACTGTAGTTCTACGTTCTATCTCTAAGGTTTGTTTCCTCTGGATGTAGCCTAATGCAGGGACTGGCGAATAACAATTTTATTGAAAGGGGTTGCCAAACTTCCAAAAACAAGAGTCTTCTGAAATCTCAACATATATTTTTTCATCCAATCTTCATGATACTTTCAAGTAATGATCAGTACACCAATCCCACTTGGATGCTCAAGTTTCATTCTCCTACGTTGAAGCATTCGTTTGAAGTAACAGTTTGAATTTTTAGGTTTCACTCTGTTTTCTCCTATATTGACAAATGTAGTTCAAACTCTAAATCATACACGGTTTGGGCTAGCTTCTTGAAACTTGACACAATAAAGTAGTTCTACATTCAATCCCTAAGGTTTGTTTCCTCTCGATGTAGCCTTCAGCACAGACTGGCGAATAACACTTACAATGAAAGGCGTTGTTAGGCTGCCAAAAAACTAGAGTCTCCTGAAATCTCAACACATATTTTTTTCCGACCTTAATGATACTTTCAAGTAATGAGCAGTACACCAATCAAACTTGGATGCCCAAGTTTCGTTCTCCTAGGTTGATGCATTCGTTTGCAGTAACAGTTTGAATTTCTAGGTTTCACTCTGTTTTCTCCTATATTGACAGATGCAGCTAGAACTCTAAATCAAACACGGTTTGTGCTAGCTTCTTGAAACTTGACACAATAAGGTAGTTCTACGTTCTATCTCTAATTTTTGTTTCCTCTTGATATAGCCTAAAGCAGGGACTGGCGAATAACACTTATATTGAAAGGGGTTGCCAAACTTTCAAAAAACTAGAGTCTCCTGAAATCTCAACATATATTTTTTCATCCAATCTTCATGATACATTCAAGTAATGATCAGTACACCATTCCCACTTGGATGCCCAAGTTTTGTTCTTCTAGGTTGAAGCATTCGTTTGCAGGAACAGTTTGAATTTTTAGGTTTCACTCTGTTTTCTCCTATATTGACCGATGCAGTTAGAACATTAAATCAAACACGGTTTGTGATAGCTACTTGAAACATGACACAATAAAGTAGTTCTACGTTCTATCCCTAAGGTTTGTTTCCTCTTGATGTAGCCTTAAGCAGAGACTGGCGAATAACACATTCAATGAAAGGCGTTGTTAGGCTGCCAAAAAACTACAGTCTCCTGAAATCTCATCATATATTTTTTCTTCCGACCTTCATGATACTATCAAGTAATGAGCAGTGCACCAATCAAACTTGGATGCCCAAGTTTCGTTCTCCTAGGTTGAAGCATTCGTTTGCAGGAACAGTTTGAATTTTTAGGTTTCACTCTGTTTTGTCCTATATTGACAGATGCAGTTCGAACTCTAAATCAAACACCGTTTGTGCTAGCTTCTTAAAACTTGACAAAATACTGTAGTTCTACGTTCTATCTCTAAGGTTTGTTTCCTCTTCATGTAGCCTAATGGAGGGACTGGCGAATAACACTTTTATTGAAAGGGGTTGCCAAACTTTCAAAAATTCGAGTCTTCTGAAATCTCAACATATATTTTTTCATCCAATCTTCATGATACTTTCAAGTAATGATCAGTACACCAATCCCACTTGGATGCTCAAGTTTCCTTCTCCTACGTTGAAGCATTCGTTTGCATTAACAGTTTGAATTTTTAGGTTTCACTCTGTTTTCTCCTATATTGACAAATGTAGTTCAAACTCTAAATCATACACGGTTTGGGCTAGCTTCTTGAAACTTGACACAATAAAGTAGTTCTACATTCTATCCCTAAGGTTTGTTTCTTCTTGATGTAGCCTTCAGCACAGACTGGCGAATAACACTTACAATGAAAGGCGTTGTTAGGCTGCCAAAGAACTAGAGTCTCCTGAAATCTCAACACATATTTTTTTTCCGACCTTAATGATACTTTCAAGTAATGAGCAGTACACCAATCAAACTTGGATGCCCAAGTTTCGTTCTCCTAGGTTGATGCATTCGTTTGCAGTAACAGTTTGAATTTCTAGGTTTCACTCTGTTTTCTCCTATATTGACAGATGCAGCTAGAACTCTAAATCAAACACGGTTTGTGCTAGCTTCTCGAAACTTGACACAATAAAGTAGTTCTACGTTCTGTCTCTAAGGTTTGTTTCCTCTTGATGTAGCCTAAAGCAGGGACTGGCGAATAACACTTATATTGAAAGGGGTTGCCAAACGTTCAAAAAACTAGAGTCTCCTGAAATCTCAACATATATTTTTTCATCCAATCCTCATGATACTTTCAAGTAATGATCAGTACACCATTCCCACTTGGATGCCCAAGTTTTGTTCTTCTAGGTTGATGCATTCGTTTGCATTAACAGTTTGAATTTTTAGGTTTCACTCTGTTTTCTCCTATATTGACAAATATAGTTCAAACTCTAAATCATACACGGTTTGGGCTAGCTTCTTGAAACTTGACACA
Organism: Callospermophilus lateralis; assembly: GCF_048772815.1. Classification (NCBI taxonomy): domain Eukaryota; kingdom Metazoa; phylum Chordata; class Mammalia; order Rodentia; family Sciuridae; genus Callospermophilus; species Callospermophilus lateralis. Next base: position 159,956,992 of record NC_135305.1, on the reverse strand, counting down.
ATAAAGTAGTTCTACATTCTATCCCTAAGGTTTGTTTCCTCTTGATGTAGCCTTCAGCACAGACTGGCGAATAACACTTACAATGAAAGGCGTTGTTAGGCTGCCAAAGAACTAGAGTCTCCTGAAATCTCAACACATATTTTTTTTTTCCGACCTTAATGATACTTTCAAGTAATGAGCAGTACACCAATCAAACTTGGATGCCCAAGTTTCGTTCTCCTAGGTTGATGCATTCGTTTGCAGTAACAGTTTGAATTTCTAGGTTTCACTCTGTTTTCTCCTATATTGACAGATGCAGCTAGAACTCTAAATCAAACACGGTTTGTGCTAGCTTCTCGAAACTTGACACAATAAAGTAGTTCTAAGTTCTATCTCTAAGGTTTGTTTCCTCTTGATGTAGCCTAAAGCAGGGACTGGCTAATAACACTTATTTTGAAAGGGGTTGCCAAACGTTCAGAAAACTAGAGTCTCCTGAAATCTCAACATATATTTTTTCATCCAATCTTCATGATACATTCAAGTAATGATCAGTACACCATTCCCACTTGGATGCCCAAGATTTGTTCTTCTAGGTTGAAGCATTCGTTTGCAGGAACAGTTTGAATTTTTATGTTTCACTCTGTTTTCTCCTATATTGACAGATGCAGTTAGAACTTTAAATCAAACACGGTTTGTGCTAGCTTCTTGAAACTTGACACAATAAAGTAGTTCTACGTTCAATATCTGAGGTTTGTTTCCTCTTGATGTAGCCTAAAGCAGGGACTGGTGAATAACACTTATATTGAAAGGGGTTGCCAAACTTTCAAAAAACTAATGTCTCCTGAAATCTCAACATATATTTTTTCATCCAATCTTCATGATACATTCAAGTAATGATCAGTACTCCATTCCCACTTGGATGCCCAAGTTTTGTTCTTCTAGGTTGAAGCATTCGTTTGCAGGAACAGTTTCAATTTTTAGGTTTCACTCTGGTTTCTCCTATATTGACAGATGCAGTCAGAACTTTAAATCAAACACGGTTTGTGCTAGCTACTTGAAACATGACACAATAAAGTTGTTCTACGTTCTATCCCTAAGGTTTGTTTCCTCTTGTAGCCTTAAGCAGAGACTGGCGAATAACACATTCAATGAAAGGCGTTGTTAGGCTGCCAAAAAACTACAGTCTCCTGAAATCTCATCATATATTTTTTCTTCCGACCTTCATGATACTTTCAAGTAATGAGCATGCACCAATCAAACTTGGATGCCCAAGTTTCGTTCTCCTAGTTTGAAGCATTCGTTTTCAGGAACAGTTTGAATTTTTAGGTTTCACTCTGTTTTGTCCTATATTGACAGATGCAGTTCGAACTCTAAATCAAACATGGTTTGTGCTAGCTTCTTGAAACTTGACAAAATATTGTAGTTCTACGTTCTATCTCTAAGGTTTGTTTCCTCTTGATGTAGCCTAATGTAGGGACTGGCGAATAACACTTTTATTGAAAGGGGTTGCCAAACTTCCAAAAACTAGTGTCTTCTGAAATCTCAACATATATTTTTTCATCCAATCTTCATGATACTTTCAAGTAATGATCAGTACACCAATCCCACTTGGATGCTCAAGTTTAATTCTCCTACGTTGAAGCATTCGTTTGCAGTAACAGTTTGAATTTTTAGGTTTCACTCTGTTTTCTCCTATATTGACAAATGTAGTTCAAACTCTAAAACATACACGGTTTGGCCTAGCTTCTTGAAACTTGACACAATAAAGTAGTTCTACATTCTGTCCCTAAGGTCAGTTTCCTCTTGATGTAGCCTTCAGCACAGACTGGCGAATAACACTTACAATGAAAGGCGTTGTTAGGCTGCCAAAAAACTAGAGTCTCCTGAAATCTCAACACATATTTTTTTCCGACCTTAATGATACGTTCAAGTAATGAGCAGTACACCAATAAAACTTGGATGCCCAAGTTTCGTTCTCCTAGGTTGATGCATTCGTTTGCAGTAACAGTTTGAATTTCTAGGTTTCACTCTGTCTTCTCCTATATTGACAGATGCAGCTAGAACTCTAAATCAAACACGGTTTGTGCTAGCTTCTTGAAACTTGACACAATAAAGTAGTTCTACGTTCTATCTCTAAGGTTTGTTTCCTCTTGATGTAGCCTAAAGCAGGGACTGGCGAATAACACTTATATTGAAAGGGGTTGCGAAACTTTCAAAAAACTAGAGTCTCCTGAAATCTCAACATATATTTTTTCATCCAATCTTCATGATACATTCAAGTAATGATCAGTACACCATTCCCACTTGGATGCCCAAGTTTTGTTCTTCTAGGATGAAGCATTTTTTGCAGGAACAGTTTGAATTTTTAGGTTTCACTCTGTATTCTCCTATATTGACAAATGTAGTTCAAACTCTAAACCATACACGGTTTGGGCTAGCTTCTTGAGACTTGACACAATAAAGTAGTTCTACATTCTATCCCTAAGGTTTGTTTACTCTTGATGTAGCCTTCACCACAGACTGGCGAATAACACTTACAATGAAAGGCGTTGTTAGGCTGCCAAAATCTAGAGTCTCCTGAAATCTCAACACATATTTTTTTCCGACCTTAATGATACTTTCAAGTAATGCGCAGTACACCAATCAAACTTGGATGCCCAAGTTTCGTTCTCCTAGGTTCATGCATTCGTTTGTACTAACAGTTTGAATTTCTAGGTTTCACTCTGTTTTCTCCTATATTGACAGATGCAGCTAGAACTCTAAATCAAACACGGTTTGTGCTAGCTTCTCGAAACTTGACACAGTAAAGTAGTTCTACGTTCTATCTCTAAGGTTTGTTTCCTATTGATGTAGCCTAAAGCAGGGACTGGCGAATAACACTTTTATTGAAAGGGGTTGCCAAACTTCCAAAAACTAGAGTCTTCTGAAATCTCAACATATATTTTTTCATCCAATCTTCATGATACTTTCAAGTAATGATCAGTACACCAATCCCACTTGGATGCTCAAGTTTCATTCTCCTACGTTGAAGCATTCGTTTGCAGTAACAGTTTGAATTTTTAGGTTTCACTCTGTTTTCTCCTATATTGACAAATGTAGTTCAAACTCTAAATCATACACGGTTTGGGCTAGCTTCTTGAAACTTGACACAATAAAGTAGTTCTACATTCTATCCCTAAGGTTTGTTTCCTCTTGATGTAGCCTTCAGCACAGACTGGCGAATAACACTTACAATGAAAGGCGTTGTTAGGCTGCCAAAAAACTAGAGTCTCCTGAAATCTCAACACATATTTTTTTCCGACCTTAATGATACTTTCAAGTAATGAGCAGTACACCAATCAAACTTGGATGCCCAAGTTTCGTTCTCCTAGGTTGATGCATTCGTTTGCAGTAACAGTTTGAATTTCTAGGTTTCACTCTGTTTTCTCCGATATTGACAGATGCAGCTAGAACTCTAAATCAAACACGGTTTGTGCTAGCTTCTCGAAACTTGACACAATAAAGTAGTTCTACGTTCTATATCTAAGGTTTGTTTCCTCTTGATGTAGCCTAAAGCAGGGACTGGCGAATAACACTTATATTGAAAGGGGTTGCCAAACTTTCAAAAAACTAGAGTCTCCTGAAATCTCAACATATATTTTTTCATCCAAACTTCATGATACATTCAAGTAATGATCAGTACACCATTCCCACTTGGATGCCCAAGTTTTGTTCTTCTAGGATGAAGCATTCGTTTGCAGGAACAGTTTGAATTTTTAGGTTTCACTCTGTTTTCTCCTATATTGACAGATGCAGTTAGAACTTTAAATCAAACATGGTCTGTGCTAAATACATGAAACATGACACAATAAAGTAGTTCTACGTTCTATCTCTAAGGTTTGTTTCTTCTTGATGTAGCCTTCAGCACAGACTGGCGAATAACACTTACAATGAGAGGCGTTGTTAGGCTGCCAAAAAACTAGAGTCTCCTGAAATCTCAACACATATTTTTTTTCCGACCTTAATGATACTTTCAAGTAATGAGCAGTACACCAATCAAACTTGGATGCCCAAGTTTCGTTCTCCTAGGTTGATGCATTATTTTGCAGTAACAGTTTGAATTTCTAGGTTTCACTCTGTTTTCTCCTATATTGACAGATGCAGCTAGAACTCTAAATCAAACACGGTTTGTGCTAGCTTCTCGAAACTTGACACAATAAAGTAGTTCTACGTTCTATCTCTAAGGTTTGTTTCCTCTTGATGTAGCCTTCAGCACAGACTGGCGAATAACACTTACAATGAAAGGCGTTGTTAGGCTGCCAAAAAACTAGAGTCTCCTGAAATCACAACACATATTTTTTTTCCGACCTTAATGATACTTTCAAGTAATGAGCAGTACACCAATCAAACTTGGATGCCCAAGTTTCGTTCTCCTAGGTTGATGCATTCGTTTGCAGTAACAGTTTGAATTTCTAGGTTTCACTCTGTTTTCTCCTATATTGACAGATACAGCTAGAACACTAAATCAAACACGGTTTGTGCTAGCTTCTTGAAACTTGACACAATAAAGTAGTTCTACGTTCTATCTCTAAGGTTTGTTTCCTCTTGATGTAGCCTAAAGCAGGGACTGGCGAATAACACTTATATTGAAAGGGGTTGCCAAACTTTCAAAAAACTAGAGTCTCCTGAAATCTCAACATATAGTTTTTCATCCAATCTTCATGATACATTCAAGTAATGATCAGTACACCATTCCCACTTGGATGCCCAAGCTTTGTTCTTCTAGGTTGAAGCATTCGTTTGCAGGAACAGTTTGAATTTTTAGGTTTCACTCTGGTTTCTCCTATATTGACAGATGCAGTTAGAACTTTAAATCAAACACGGTTTGTGCTAGCTACTTGAAACATGACACAATAAAGTAGTTCTACGTTCTATCTCTAAGGTTTGTTTCTTCTTGATGTAGCCTTAAGCAGAGACTGGCGAATAACACATTCAATGAAAGGCGTTGTTAGGCTGCCAAAAAACTACAGTCTCCTGAAATCTCATCATATATTTTTTCTTCCGACCTTCATGATACTTTCAAGTAATGAGCAGTGCACCAATCAAACTTGGATGCCCATGTTTCGTTCTCCTAGGTTGAAGCATTCGTTTGCAGGAACAGTTTGAATTTTTAGGTTTCACTCTGTTTTGTCCTATATTGACAGATGCAGTTCAAACTCTATATCAAACACGGTTTGTGCTAGCTTCTTGAAACTTGACAAAATACTGTAGTTCTACGTTCTATCTCTAAGGTTTGTTTCCTCTTCATGTAGCCTAATGGAGGGACTGGCGAATAACACTTTTATTGAAAGGGGTTGCCAAACTTCCAAAAACTAGAGTCTTCTGGAATCTCAACATATATTTTTTCATCCAATCTTCATGATACTTTCAAGTAATGATCAGTACACCAATCCCACTTGGATGCTCAACTTTCATTCTCCTACGTTGAAGCATTCGTTTGCAGTAACAGTTTGAATTTTTAGGTTTCACTCTGTTTTCTCCTATATTGACAAATGTAGTTCAAACTCTAAATCATACACGGTTTGGGCTAGCTTCCTGAAACTTGACACAATAAAGTAGTTCTACATTCTATCCCTAAGGTTTGTTTCCTCTTGATGTAGCCTTCAGCACAGACTGGCGAATAACACTTAAAATGAAAGGCGTTGTTAGGCTGCCATAAAACTAGAGTCTCCTGAAATCTCAACAGATATTTTTTTCCGACCTTAATGATACTTTCAAGTAATGAGCAGTACACCAATCAAACTAGGATGCCCAAGTTTCGTTCTCCTAGGTTGATGCATTCGTTTGCAGTAACAGTTTGAATTTCTAGGTTTCACTCTGTTTTCTCCTATATTGACAGATGCAGCTAGAACTCTAAATCAAACACGGTTTGTGCTAGCTTCTTGAAACTTGACACAATAAAGTAGTTCTACGTTCTATCTCTAAGGATTGTTTCCTCTTGATGTAGCCTAAAGCAGGGACTGGCAAATAACACTTATATTGAAAGGGGTTGCCAAACTTTCAAAAAACTAGAGTCTCCTGAAATCTCAACATATATTTTTTCATCCAATCTTCATGATACATTCAAGTAATGATCAGTACACCATTCCCACTTGGATGCCCAAGTTTTGTTCTTCTAGTTTGAAGCATTCGTTTGCAGGAACAGTTTGAATTTTTAGGTTTCACTCTGTTTTCTCCTATATTGACAGAAGCAGTTAGAACTTTAAATCAAACACGGATTGTGCTAGCTACTTGAAACATGACACAATAAAGTAGTTCTACGTTCTATCTCTAAGGTTTGCTTCCTTTTGATGTAGCCTTCAGCCACACACTGGCGTATAACACTTACAATGAAAGGCATTGTTAGGCTGCCAAAAAACTAGAGTCTCCTGAAATCTCAACACATATTTTTTTCCGACCTTAATGATACTTTCAAGTAATGTGCAGTACACCAATCAAACTTGGATGCCCAAGTCGTTCTCCTAGGTTGATGCATTAGTTTGCAGTAACAGTTTGAATTTCTAGGTTTCACTCTGTTTCCTCCTATATTGACAGATGCATCTAGAACTCTAAATCAAACACGGTTTGTGCTAGCTTCTTGAAACTTGACACAATAAAGTAGTTCTCCGTCCTATCTCTAAGGTTTGTTTCCTCTTGATGTAGCCTAAAGCAGGGACTGGCGAATAACACTTATATTGAAAGGGGTTGCCAAACTTTCAAAAAACTAGAGTCTCCTGAAATCTCAACATATATTTTTTCATCCAATCTTCATGATACATTCAAGTAATGATCAGTACACCATTCCCACTTGGATGCCCAAGTTTTGTTCTTCTAGGTTGAAGCATTCGTTTGCAGAAACAGTTTGAATTTTTAGGTTTCACTCTGGTTTCTCCTATATTGACAGATGCAGTTAGAACTTTAAATCAAACACGGTTTGTGCTAGCTACTTGAAACATGACACAATAAAGTAGTTCTACGTTCTATCCCTAAGGTTTGTTTCCTCTTGATGTAGCCTTAAGCAGAGACTGGCGAATAACACATTCAATGAAAGGCGTTGTTAGGCTGCCAAAAAACTACAGTCTCCTGAAATCTCATCATATATTTTTTCTTCCGGCCTTCATGATACTTTCAAGTAATGAGCAGTGCACCAATCAAACTTGGATGCCCAAGTTTCGTTCTCCTAGGTTGAAGCATTCGTTTGCAGGAACAGTTTGAATTTTTAGGTTTCACTCTGTTTTGTCCTATATTGACAGATGCAGTTCGAACTCTAAATCAAACACGGTTTGTGCTAGCTTCTTGAAACTTGACAAAATACTGTAGTTCTACGTTCTATCTCTAAGGTTTGTTTCCTCTTCATGTAGCCTAATGGAGGGACTGGCGAATAACACTTTTATTCAAAGGGGTTGCCAAACTTCGAAAAACTAGAGTCTTCTGAAATCTCAACATATATTTTTTCATCCAATCTTCATGATACTTTCAAATAATGATCAGTACACCAATCCCACTTGGATGCTCAAGTTTCATTCTCCTACGTTGAAGCATTCGTTTGCAGTAACAGTTTGAATTTTTAGGTTTCACTCTGTTTTCTCCTATATTGACAAATGTAGTTCAAACTCTAAATCATACACGGTTTGGGCTAGCTTCTTGAAACTTGACACAATAAAGTAGTTCTACATTCTATCCCTAAGGTTTGTTTCCTCTTGATGTAGCCTTCAGCACAGACTGGCGAATAACACTTACAATGAAAGGCGTTGTTAGGCTGCCAAAAAACTAGAGTCTCCTGAAATCTCAACACATATTTTTTTCCGACCTTAATGATACTTTCAAGTAATGAGCAGTACACCAATCAAACTTGGATGCCCAAGTTTCGTTCTCCTAGGTTGATGCATTCGTTTGCAGTAACAGTTTGAATTTCTATGTTTCACTCTGTTTTCTCCTATATTGACAGATGCAGCTAGAACTCTAAATCAAACACGGTTTGTCATAGCTTCTTGAAACTTGACACAATAAAGTAGTTCTACGTTCTATCTCTAAGGTTTGTTTCCTCTTGATGTAGCCTAAAGCAGGGACTGGCGAATAACACTTATATTGAAAGGGGTTGCCAAACTTTCAAAAAACTAGAGTCTCCTGAAATCTCAACATATATTTTTTCATCCAATCTTCATGATACATTCAAGTAATGATCAGTACACTATTCCCACTTGGATGCCCAAGATTTGTTCTTCTAGGATGAAGCATTCATTTGCAGGAACAGTTTGAATTTTTAGGTTTCACTCTGTTTTCTCCTATATTGACAGATGCAGTTAGAACTCTAAATCAAACACGGTTTGTGCTAGCTTCTCGAAACTTGACACAATAAAGTAGTTCTACGTTCTGTATCTGAGGTTTGTTTCCTCTTGATGTAGCCTTCAGCACAGACTGGCGAATAACACTTACAATGAAAGGCGTTGCTAGGCTGCCAAAAAACTAGAGTCTCCTGAAATCTCAACACATATTTTTTTTCCGACCTTAATGATACTTTCAAATAATGAGCAGTACAACAATCAAACTTGGATGCCCAAGTTTCGTTCTCCTAGGTTGATGCATTCGTTTGCAGTAACAGTTTGAATTTCTAGGTTTCACTCTGTTTTCTCCTATATTGACAGATGCAGCTAGAACTCTAAATCAAACACGGTTTGTGCTAGCTTCTTGAAACTTGACACAATAAAGTAGTTCTACGTTCTATCTCTAAGGTTTGTTTCCTCTTGATGTAGCCTAATGCAGGGACTGGCGCATAACACTTATAATGAAAGGGGTTGCCAAACGTTCAAAAAACTAGAGTCTCCTGAACTCTCAACATATATTTTTTCATCCAATCTTCATGATACATTCAAGTAATGATCAGTACACCATTCCCACTTGGATGCCCAAGTTTTGTTCTTCTAGGTTGAAGCAGTCGTTTGCAGGAACAGTTTGAATTTTTAGGTTTCACTCTGGTTTCTCCTATATTGACAGATGCAGTTAGAACTTTAAATCAAACACGGTTTGTGCTAGCTACTTGAAACATGACACAATAAAGTAGTTCTACGTTCTATCCCTAAGGTTTGTTTCCTCTTGATGTAGCCTTAAGCAGAGACTGACGAATAACACATTCAATGAAAGGCGTTGTTAGGCTGCCAAAAAACTACAGTCTCCTGAAATCTCATCATATATTTTTTCTTACGACCTTCATGATACTTTCAAGTAATGAGCAGTGCACCAATCAAACTTGGATGCCCAAGTTTCGTTCTCCTAGATTGAAGCATTCGTTTTCAGGAACAGTTTGAATTTTTAGGTTTCACTCTGTTTTGTCCTATATTGACAGATGCAGTTCGAACTCTAAATCAAACACGGTTTGTGCTAACTTCTTGAAACTTGACAAAATACTGTAGTTCTACGTTCTATCTCTAAGGTTTGTTTCGTCCTCATGTAGCCTAATGGAGGGACTGGCGAATAACACTTTTATTGAAAGGGGTTACCAAACTTCCAAAAACTGGAGTCTTCTGAAATCTCAACATATATTTTTTCATCCAATCTTCATGATACATTCAAGTAATGATCAGTACACCATTCCCACTTGGATGCAAAAGTTTTGTTCTTCTAGGATGAAGCATTCGTTTGCAGGAACAGTTTGAATTTTTAGGTTTCACTCTGCTTTCTCCTATATTGACAGATGCAGTTAGAACTTTAAATCAAACACGGTTTGTGCTAGCTACTTGAAACATGACACAATAAAGTAGTACTACGTTCTATCTCTAAGGTTTGTTTCCTCTTGATGTAGCCTTCAGCACAGACTGGCGAATAACACTTACAATGAGAGGCGTTGTTAGGCTGCCAAAAAACTAGAGTCTCCTGAAATCTCAACACATATTTTTTTTCCGACCTTAATGATACTTTCAAGTAATGAGCAGTACACCTATCAAACTTGGATGCCCAAGTTTCGTTCTCCTAGGTTGATGCATTCGTTTGCAGTAACAGTTTGAATTTCTAGGTTTCACTCTGTTTTCTCCTCTATTGACAGATGCAGCTAGAACTCTAAATCAAACACGGTTTGTGCTAGCTTCTTGAAACTTGACAAAATAAAGTAGTTCTACGTTCTATATCTAAGGTTTGTTTCCTCTTGATGTAGCCTTCAGCACAGACTGGCGAATAACACGTACAATGAAAGGCTTTGTTAGGCTGCCAAAAAACTAGACTCTCCTGAAATCTCAACACATATTTTTTTTCCGACCTTCATGATACTTTCAAGTAATGATCAGTACACCATTCCCACTTGGATGCCCAAGTTTTGTTCTTCTAGGTTGAAGCATTCGTTTGCAGGAACAGTTTCAATTTTTAGGTTTCACTCTGGTTTCTCCTGTATTGACAGATGCAGTCAGAACTTTAAATCAAACACGGTTTGTGCTAGCTACTTGAAACATGACACAATAAAGTTGTTCTACGTTCTATCCCTAAGGTTTGTTTCCTCTTGTAGCCTTAAGCAGAGACTGGCGAATAACACATTCAATGAAAGGCGTTGTTAGGCTGAAAAAAAACTACAGTCTCCTGAAATCTCAACATATATTTTTTCATCCAATCTTCATGATACATTCAAGTAATGATCAGTACAAATTCCCACTTGGATGCCCAAGTTTTGTTCTTCTAGGTTGAAGCATTCGTTTGCAGGAACAGTTTGAATCTTTAGGTTTCACTCTGTTTTATCCTATATTGACAGATGCAGTTAGAACTTTAAATCAAACACGGTTTGTGCTAGCTACTTGAAACATGACACAATAAAGTAGTTCTACGTTCTATCTCTAAGGTTTGTTTCCTCTTGATGTAGCCTTCAGCACAGACTGGCGAATAATACTTACAATGAGAGGCGTTGTTAGGCTGCCAAAAAACTAGAGTCTCCTGAAATCTCAACACATATTTTTTTTCCGACCTTAATGATACTTTCAAGTAATGAGCAGTACACCAATCAAACTTGGATGCCCAAGTTTCGTTCTCCTAGGTTGATGCATTCGTTTGCAGTAACAGTTTGAATTTCTAGGTTTCACTCTGTTTTCTCCTATATTGACAGATGCAGCTAGAACTCTAAATCAAACACGGTTTGTGCTAGCTTCTTGAAACTTGACACAATAAAGTAGTTCTACGTTCTATCTCTAAGGTTTGTTTCCTCTTGATGTAGCCTAAAGCAGGGACTGGCGAATAACACTTATATTGAAAGGGGTTGCCAAACTTTCAAAAAACTAGAGTCTCCTGAAAATCAACATATATTTTTTGATCCAATCTTCATGATACTTTCAAGTAATGATCAGTACACCATTCCCACTTGGATGCCCAAGTTTTGTTTTTCTAGCTTGAAGCATTCGTTTGCAGGAACAGTTTGAATTTTTAGGTTTCACTCTGTTTTCTTCTATATTGACAAATGTAGTTCAAACTCTAAACAATACGCGGTTTGGGCTAGCTTCTTGAAACTTGACACAATAAAGTAGTTCTACATTCTATCCCTAAGGTTTGTTTCCTCTTGATGTAGCCTTCAGCACAGACTGGCGAATAACACTTACAATGAAAGGCGTTGTTAGGCTGCCAAAATCTAGAGTCTCCTGAAATCTCAACACATATTTTTTTCCGACCTTAATGATACTTTCAAGTAATGAGGAGTACACCAATCAAACTTGGATGCCCAAGTTTCGTTCTCCTAGGTTGATGCATTCGTTTGAGGTAACAGGTTGAATTTCTAGGTTTCACTCTGTTTTCTCCTATATTGACAGATGCAGCTAGAACTCTAAATCAAACACGGTTTGTGCTAGCTTCTTGAAACTTGACACAATAAAGTAGTTCTACGTTCTATCTCTAAGGTTTGTTTCCTCTTGATGTAGCCTAAAGCAGGGACTGGCGAATAACACTTATATTGAAAGGGGTTGCCAAACTTTCAAAAAACTAGAGTCTCCTGAAATCTCAACATATATTTTTTCATCAAATCTTCATGATACATTCAATTAATGATCAGTACACCATTCCCTTTTGGATGCCCAAGTTTTGTTCTTCTAGCTTGAAGCATTCGTTTGCAGAAACAGTTTGAATTTTTACGTTTCACTCTGTTTTCTAATATATTGACAGATGCAGTTAGAACTTTAAATCAACACAGTTTGTGCTAGCTACTTGAAACATGACACAATAAAGTAGTTCTACATTCTAACTCTAAAATTTGTTTCCTCTTGATGTAGCCTTCAGCACAGACTGGCGAATAACACTTACAATGAGAGGCGTTGTTAGGCTGCCAAAAAACTAGAGTCTCCTGAAATCTCAACACATATTTTTTTTCCGACCTTAATGATACTTTCAAGTAATGAGCAGTACACCAATCAAACTTGGATGCCCAAGTTTCGTTCTCCTAGGTTGATGCATTCGTTTGCAGTAAAAGTTTGAATTTCTAGGTTTCACTCTGTTTTCTCCTATATTGACAGATGCAGCTAGAACTCTAAATCAAACACGGTTTGTGCTAGCTTCTTGAAACTTGACACAATAAAGTAGTTCTACGTTCTATCTCTAAGGTTTGTTTCCTCTTGATGTAGCCTAAAGCAGGGACTGGCGAATAACAATTATATTGAAAGGGGTTGCCATACTTTCAGAAAACTAGAGTCTCCTGAAATCTCAACATATATTTTTTTCATCCAATCTTCATGATACTTTCAAGTAATGATCAGTACACCATTCCCACTTGGATGCCCAAGTTTTGTTCTTCTAGGTTGAAGCATTCGTTTGCAGGAACAGTTTGAAATTTTAGGTTTCACTCTGTTTTCTCCTATATTGACAAATGTTGTTCAAACTCTAAATCATACACGGTTTGGGCTAGCTTCTTGAAACTTGACACAATAAAGTAGTTCTACATTCTATCCCTAAGGTTTCTTTCCTCTTGATGTAGCCTTCAGCACAGACTGGCGAATAACACTTACAATGAAAGGCGATGTTAGGCTGCCAAAAAACTAGAGTCTCCTGAAATCTCAACACATATTTTTTTCCGACCTTAATGATACTTTCAAGTAATGAGCAGTACACCAATCAAACTTGGATGCCCAAGTTTCTTTCTCCTAGGTTGATGCATTCGTTTGCAGTAACAGTTTGAATTTCTAGGTTTCACTCTGTTTTCTCCTATATTGACAGATGCAGCTAGAACGCTAAATCAAACACGGTTTGTGCTAGCTTCTTGAAACTTGACACAATAAAGTAGTTCTACGTTCTATCTCTAAGGTTTGTTTCCTCTTGATGTAGCCTAAAGCAGGGACTGGCGAATAACACTTATATTGAAAGGGGTTGCCAAACTTTCAAAAAACTAGAGTCTCCTGAAATCTCAACATATATTTTTTCATCCAATCTTCATGATACATTAAAGTAATGATCAGTACACCATTCCCACTTGCATGCCCAAGTTTTGTTCTTCTAGGTTGAAGCATTCGTTTGCAGGAACAGTTTGAATTTTTAGGTTTCACTCTGTTTTCTCCTATATTGACAGATGCAGTTAGAACATTAAATCAAACACGGTTTGTGCTAGCTACTTGAAACATGACACAATAAAGTAGTTCTACGTTCTATCTCTAAGGTTTGTTTCCTCTTGATGTAGCCTTAAGCAGAGACTGGCAAATAACACATTCAATGAAAGGCGTTGTTAGGCTGCCAAAAAACTAGGGTCTCCTGAAATCTCATCATATATTTTTTCTTCCGACCTTCATGATACTTTCAAGTAATGAGCAGTGCACCAATCAAACTTGGATGCCCAAGTTTCTTTCTCCTAGGTTGAAGCATCCGTTTGCAGGAACAGTTTGAATTTTTAGGTTCACTCTGTTTTGTCCTATATTGACAGATGCAGTTCGAACTCTAAATCAAACACGGTTTGTGCTAGCTTCTTGAAACTTGACACAATAAAGTACTTCTACGTTCTATCTCTAAGGTTTGTTTCCTCTTGATGTAGGCTAATGCAGGGACTGGCGAATAACACTTATATTGAAAGGGGTTGCCAAACTTTCAAAAAACTAGAGTCTCCTGAAATCTCAACATATATTTTTTCATCCAATCTTCATGATACATTCAAGTAATGATCAGTACTCCATTCCCACTTGGATGCCCAAGTTTTGTTCTTCTAGGTTGAAGCATTCGTTTGCAGGAACAGTTTGAATTTTTAGGTTTCACTCTGGTTTCTCCTATATTGACAGATGCAGTTAGAACTTTAAATCAAACACGGTTTGTGCTAGCTACTTGAAACATGACACAATAAAGTAGTTCTACGTTCTATCCCTAAGGTTTGTTTCCTCTTGTATCCTTAAGCAGAGACTGGCGAATAACACATTCAATGAAAGGCGTTGTTAGGCTGCCAAAAAACTACAGTCTCCTGAAATCTCATCATATATTTTTTCTTCCGACCTTCATGATACTTTCAAGTAATGAGCAGTGCACCAATCAAACTTGGATGCCCAAGTTTCGTTCTCCTAGGTGGATGCATTCGTTTGCAGTAACAGTTTGAATTTCTAGGTTTCACTCTGTTTTCTCCTATATTGACAGATGCAGCTAGAACTCTAAATCAAACACGGTTTGTGCTAGCTTCTCGAAACTTGACACAATAAAGTAGTTCTACGTTCTATATCTAAGGTTTGTTTCCTCTTGATGTAGCCTTCAGCACAGACTGGCGAATAACACGTAAAATGAAAGGCGTTGTTAGGCTGCCAAAAAACTAGAGTATCCTGAAATCTCAACACATATTTTTTTTCCCACCTTAATGATACTTTCAAGTAATGGGCAGTACACCAATCAAACTTGGATGCCCAAGATTTATTCTCCAAGGTTGATGCATTCGTTTGCAGTAAAAGTTTGAATTTCTAGGTTTCACTCTGTTTTCTCCTATATTGACAAATGCAGCTAGAACTCTAAATCAAACACGGTTTGTGCTAGCTTCTCGAAACTTGACACAATAAAGTAGTTCTACGTTCTATCTCTAAGGTTTGTTTCCTCTTGATGTAGCCTAAAGCAGGGACTGGCGAATAACACTTATATTGAAAGGGGTTGCCAAACTTTCAAAAAACTAGAGTCTCCTGAAATCTCAACATATATTTTTTCATCCAATCTTCATGATACATTCAAGTAATGATCAGTACACCATTCCCACTTGGATGCCCAAGTTTTGTTCTTCTAGGTTGAAGCATTCGTTTGCAGGAACAGTTTGAATTTTTAGGTTTCACTCTGTTTTCTCCTATATTGACAAATGTAGTTCAAACTCTAAACCATACACGGTTTGGGCTAGCTTCTTGAAATTTGACACAATAAAGTAGTTCTACATTCTATCCCTAAGGTTTGTTTCCTCTTGATGTAGCCTTCAGCACAGACTGGTGAATAACACTTACAATGAAAGGCGTTGTTAGGCTGCCAAAATCTAGAGTTTCCTGAAATCTCAACACATATTTTTTTCCGACCTTAATATACTTTCAAGTAATGAGCAGTACACCAATCAAACTTGGATGCCCAAGTTTCGTTCTCCTAGGTTGATGCATTCGTTTGCAGTAACAGTTTGAATTTCTAGGTTTCACTCTGTTTTCTCCTATATTGACAGATGCAGCTAGAACTCTAAATCAAACACGGTTTGTGCTAGCTTCTTGAAACTTGACACAATAAAGTAGTTCTACGTTCTATCTCTAAGGTTTGTTTCCTCTTGATGTAGCCAAAAGCAGGGACTGGCGAATAACACTTATATTGAAAGGGGTTGCCAAACTTTCAAAAAACTAGAGTCTCCTGAAATCTCAACATATATTTTTTCATCCAATCTTCATGATACATTCAAGTAATGATCAGTACACCATTCCCACTTGGATGCCCAAGTTTTGTTCTTCTAGGTTGAAGCATTCGTTTGCAGGAACAGTTTGAATTTTTAGGTTTCACTCTGTTTTCTCCTATATAAACAGATGCAGTTAGAACTTTAAATCAAACACGGTTTGTGCTAGCTACTTGAAACATGACACAATAAAGTAGTTCTACGTTCTATCTCTAAGGTTTGTTTCCTCTTGATGTCGCCTTCAGCACAGACTGGGGAATAACACTTACAATGAGAGGCGTTGTTAGGCTGCCAAAAAACTAGAGTCTCCTGAAATCTCAACACATATTTTTTTTCCGAACTTAATGATACTTTCAAGTAATGAGCAGTACACCAATCAAACTTGGATGCCCAAGTTTCGTTCTCCTAGGTGGATGCATTCGTTTGCAGTAACAGTTTGAATTTCTAGGTTTCACTCTGTTTTCTCCTATATTGACAGATGCAGCTAGAACTCTTAATCAAACACGGTTTGTGCTAGCTTCTCGAAACTTGACACAATAAAGTAGTTCTACGTTCTATCTCTAAGGTTTGTTTCCTCTTGATGTAGACTTCAGCACAGACTGGCGAATAACACTTACAATGAGAGGCGTTGTTAAGCTGCCAAAAAACTAGAGTCTCCTGAAATCTCAACACATATTTTTTTTCCGACCTTAATGATACTTTCAAGTAATGAGCATTACACCAATCAAACTTGGATGCCCAAGTTTCGTTCTACTAGGTGGATGCATTCGTTTGCAGTAACAGTTTGAATTTCTAGGTTTCACTCTGTTTTCTCCTATATTGACAGATGCAGCTAGAACTCTAAATCTTACACGGTTTGTACTAGCTTCTCGAAACTTGACACAATAAAGTAGTTCTACGTTCTATATCTAAGGTTTGTTTCCTCTTGATGTAGTCT
This sequence comes from Callospermophilus lateralis, assembly GCF_048772815.1. Lineage (NCBI taxonomy): Eukaryota > Metazoa > Chordata > Mammalia > Rodentia > Sciuridae > Callospermophilus > Callospermophilus lateralis. The sequence goes on along the minus strand of NC_135305.1, from coordinate 159,940,238 downwards.
TCAGCACAGACTGGCGAATAACACTTACAATTAAAGGCGTTGTTAGGCTGCCAAAAAACTGGAGTCTCCTGAAATGTCAACACATATTTTTTTTCCGACCTTAATGATACTTTCAAGTAATGAGCACTACACCAATCAAACTTGGATGCCCAAGTTTCGTTCTCCTAGGTTGATGCATTCGTTTGCAGTAACAGTTTGAATTTCTAGGTTTCACTCTGTTTTCTCCTATATTGACAGATGCAGCTAGAACTCTAAATCAAACAGGGTTTGTGCTAGCTTCTCGAATCTTGACACAATAAAGTAGTTTTACGTTCTATCTCTAAGGTTTGTTTCCTCTTGATGTAGCCTAAAGCAGGGACTGGCGAATAACACTTATATTGAAAGGGGTTGCCAAACTTTCAAAAAACTAGAGTCTCCTGAAATCTCAACATATATTTTTTCATCCAATCTTCATGATACATTCAAGTAATGATCAGTACACCATTCCCACTTGGATGCCCAAGTTTTGTTCTTCTAGGTTGAAGCATTCGTTTGCAGGAACAGTTTGAATTTTTAGGTTTCACTCTGTTTTCTCCTATATAGACAGATGCAGTTAGAACTTTAAATCAAACACGGTTTGTGCTAGCTACTTGAAACATGACACAATAAAGTAGTTCTACGTTCTATCTCTAAGGTTTGTTTCCTCTTGATGTCGCCTTCAGCACAGACTTTGGAATAACACTTACAATGAGAGGCGTTGTTAGGCTGCCAAAAAACTAGAGTCTCCTGAAATCTCAACACATATTTTTTTTCCGAACTTAATGATACTTTCAAGTAATGAGCAGTACACCAATCAAACTTGGATGCCCAAGTTTCGTTCTCCTAGGTGGATGCATTCGTTTGCAGTAACAGTTTGAATTTCTAGGTTTCACTCTGTTTTCTCCTATATTGACAGATGCAGCTAGAACTCTAAATCAAACACGGTTTGTGCTAGCTTCTTGAAACTTGACACAATAAAGTAGTTCTACGTTCTATCTCTAAGGTTTGTTTCCTCTTGATGTAGCCTAAAGCAGGGACTGGCGAATAACACTTATATTGAAAGGGGTTGCCAAACTTTCAAAAAACTAGAGTTTCCTGAAATGTCAACATATATTTTTTCATCCAATCTTCATGATACTTTCAAGTAATGATCAGTACACCATTCCCACTTGGATGCCCAAGTTTTGTTCTTCTAGGTTGAAGCATTCGTTTGCAGGAACAGTTTGAATTTTTAGGTTTCACTCAGTTTTCTCCTATATTGACAAATGTAGTTCAAACTCTAAACCATACGCGGTTTGGGCTAGCTTCTTGAAACTTGACACAATAAAGTAGTTCTACATTCTATCCCTAATGTTTGTTTCCTCTTGATGTAGCCTTCAGCACAGTCTGGCGAATAACACTTACAATGAAAGGCGTTGTTAGGCTGCCAAAATCTAGAGTCTCCTGAAATCTCAACACATATTTTTTTCTGACCTTAATGATACTTTCAAGTAATGAGGAGTACACCAATCAAACTTGGATGCCCAAGTTTCGTTCTCCTAGGTTGATGCATTCGTTTGCAGTAACAGTTTGAATTTCTAGGTTTCACTCTGTTTTCTCCTATATTGACAGATGCAGCTAGAACTCTAAATCAAACACGGTTTGTGCTAGCTTCTTGATACTTGACACAATATAGTAGTTCTACGTTCTATCTCTAAGGTTTGTTTCCTCTTGATGTAGCCTAAAGCAGGGACTGGCGAATAACACTTATATTGAAAGGGGTTGCCAAACTTTCAAAAAACTAGAGTCTCCTGAAAATCAACATATATTTTTTGATCCAATCTTCATGATACTTTCAAGTAATGATCAGTACACCATTCCCACTTGGATGCCCAAGTTTTGTTCTTCTAGCTTGAAGCATTCGTTTGCAGGAACAGTTTGAATTTTTAGGTTTCACTCTGTTTTCTTCTATATTGACAAATGTAGTTCAAACTCTAAACAATACGCGGTTTGGGCTAGCTTCTTGAAACTTGACACAATAAAGTAGTTCTACATTCTATCCCTAAGGTTTGTTTCCTCTTGATGTAGCCTTCAGCACAGACTGGCTAATAACACTTACAATGAAAGGCGTTGTTAGGCTGAAAAAATCTAGAGTCTCCTGAAATCTCAACACATTTTTTTTTCAAACCTTAATGATACTTTCAAGTAATGAGGAGTACACCAATCAAACTTGGATGCCCAAGTTTCGTTCTCCTAGGTTGATGCATTCGTTTGAGGTAACAGTTTGAATTTCTAGGTTTCACTCTGTTTTCTCCTATATTGACAGATGCAGCTAGAACTCTAAATCAAACACGGTTTGTGCTAGCTTCTTGAAACTTGACACAATAAAGTAGTTCTACGTTCTATCTCTAAGGTTTGTTTCCTCTTGATGTAGCCTAAAGCAGGGACTGGCGAATAACACTTATATTGAAAGGGGTTGCCAAACTTTCAAAAAACTAGAGTCTCCTGAAATCTCAACATATATTTTTTCATCCAATCTTCATGATACATTCAAGTAATGATCAGTACACCATTCCCACTTGGATGCCCAAGTTTTGTTCTTCTAGGGTGAAGCATTCGTTTGCAGGAACAGTTTGAATTTTTGGGTTTCACTCTGTTTTCTCCTATATTGACAGATGCAGTTAGAACTTTAAATCAAACACGGTTTGTGCTAGCTACTTGAAACATGACACAATAAAGTAGTTCTACGTTCTATCTCTAAGGTTTGTTTCCTCTTGATGTAGCCTTCAGCACAGACTGGCGAATAACACTTACAATGAGAGGCGTTGTTAGGCTGCCAAAAAACTAGAGTCTCCTGAAATATCAACACATATTTTTTTTCTGATATTAATGATACTTTCAAGTAATGAGCAGTACACCAATCAAACTTGGATGCCCAAGTTTTGTTCTCCTAGGTTGATGCATTCGTTTGCAGTAACAGTTTGAATTTCTAGGTTTCACTCTGTTTTCTCCTATATTGACAGATGCAGCTAGAACTCTAAATCAAACACGGTTTGTGCTAGCTTCTCGAAACGTGACACAATAAAGTAGTTCTACGTTCTATATCTAAGGTTTGTTTCCTCTTGATGTAGCCTAAAGCAGGGACTGGCGAATAACACTTACAATGAAAGGCGTTGTTAGGCTGCCAAAAAACTAGAGTCTCCTGAAATCTCAACATATATTTTTTCATCCAAACTTCATGATACATTCAAGTAATGATCAGTACACCATTCCCACTTGGATGCCCAAGTTTTGTTCTTCTAGGTTGAAGCATTCGTTTGCAGGAACAGTTTGAATTTTTAGGTTTACTCTGGTTTCTCCTATATTGACAGATGCAGTTAGAACTTTAAATCAAACATGGTTTGTGCTAGCTCCTTGAAACATGACACAATAAAGTAGTTCTACGTTCTATCTCTAAGGTTTGTTTCCTCTTGATGTAGCCTTCAGCACAGACTGGCGAATAACACTTTCAATGAGAGGCGTTGTTAGGCTGGCAAAAAACTAGAGTCTCCTGAAATCTCAACACATATTTTTTTTCCGACCTTAATGATACTTTCAAGTAATGAGCAGTACACCAATCAAACTTGGATGCCCAAGTTTCGTTCTCCTAGGTTGATGCATTCGTTTGCAGTAACAGTTTGAATTTCTAGGTTTCACTCTGTTTTCTCTTATATTGACAGATGCAGCTAGAACTCTAAATCAAACATGGTTTGTCCTAGCTTCTTGAAACTTGACACAATAAAGTAGTTCTACGTTCTATCTCTAAGGTTTGTTTCCTCTTGATGTAGCCTAAAGCCGGGACTGGCGAATAACACTTATATCGAAAGGGGTTGCCAAACTTTCAGAAAACTAGAGTCTCCTGAAATCTCAACATATATTTTTTCATCCAATCTTCATGATACATTCAAGTAATGATCAGTACACCATTCCCACTTGGAAGTCTAAGTTTTGTTCTTCTACGTTGAAGCATTCGTTTGCAGGAACAGTTTGAATTTTTAGGTTTCACTCTGTTTTCTCCTATATTGACAGATGCAGTTAGAACTTTAAATCAAACACGGTTTTTGCTAGCTACTTGAAACATGACACAATAAAGTTGTTCTACGTTTTATCTCTAAGGTTTGTTTCCTCTTGATGTAGCCTTCAGCACAGACTGGCGAATAACACTTTCAATGAGAGGCGTTGTTAGGCTGCCAAAAAACTAGAGTCTCCTGAAATCTCAACACATATTTTTTTTCCGACCATAATGATACTTTCAAGTAATGAGCAGTACACCAATCAAACTTGGATGCCCAAGTTTCGTTCTCCTAGGTTGATGCATTCGTTTGCAGTAACAGTTTGAATTTCTAGGTTTCACTCTGTTTTCTCCTATATTGACAGATGCAGCTAGAACTCTAAATCAAACACGGTTTGTGCAAGCTTCTTGAAACTTGACACAATAAAGTAGTTCTAAGTTCTATCTCTAAGGTTTGTTTCCTCTTGATGTAGCCTAAATCAGGGACTGGCGAATAACACTTATATTGAAAGGGGTTGTGAAACTTTCAAAAAACTAGAGTGTCCTTAAATCTCAACATATATTTTCTCATCCAATCTTCATGATACATTCAAGTAATGATCAGTACACCATTCCCACTTGGATGCCCAAGTTTTGTTGTTCTAGGTTGAAGCATTCGTTTGCAGGAACAGTTTGAATTTTTAGGTTTCACTCTGGTTTTTCCTATATTGACAGATGCAGTTAGAACTTTAAATCAAACACGGTTTGTGCTAGCTACTTGAAACATGACACCATAAAGTAGTTCTACGTTCTATCCCTAAGGTTTGTTTTCTCTTGATGTAGCCTTAAGCAGAGACTGGCGAATAACACATTCAATGAAATGCGTTGTTAGGCTGCCAAAAAACTACAGTCTCCTGAAATCTCATCATATATTTTTTCTTCCGACCTTCATGATACTTTCAAGTAATGAGCAGTGCACCAAACAAACTTGGATGCCCAAGTTTCGTTCTCCTAGGTTAAAGCATTCGTTTGCAGGAACAGTTTCAATTTTTAGGTTTCACTCTGTTTTGTCCTATATTGACAGATGCAGTTCGAACTCTAAATCAAACACGGTTTGTGCTAGCTTCTTGAAACTTGACAAAATCCTGTAGTTCTACGTTCTATTTCTAAGGTTTGTTTCCTCTTGATGTAGCCTAATGCAGGGACTGGCGAATAACACTTTTATTGAAAGGGGTTGCCAAACTTCCAAAAACTAGAGTCTTCTGAAATCTCAACATATATTTTTTAATCCAATCTTCATGATACTTTCAAGTAATGATCACTATACCAATCCCACTTGGATGCTCAAGTTTCATTCTCCTACGTTGAAGCATTCGTTTGCAGTAACAGTTTGAATTTTTAGGTTTCACTCTGTTTTCTCCTATATTGACAAATGTAGTTCAAACTCTAAATCATACACGGTTTGGGCTAGCTTCTTGAAACTTGACACAAAAAAGTAGTTCTACATTCTATCCCTAAGGTTTGTTTCCTCTTGATGTAGCCTTCTGCACAGACTGGCGAATAACACTTACAGTGAAAGGCGTTGTTAGGCTGCCAAAAAACTAGAGTCTCCTGAAATCTCAACACATATTTTTTTCCGACCTTAATGATACTTTCAAGTAATGAGCAGTACACCAATCAAACTTGGATGCCCAAGTTTCGTTCTCCTAGGTTGATGCATTCGTTTGCAGTAACAGTTTGAATTTCTAGGTTTCACTCTGTTTTCTCCTATATTGACAGATGCAGTTAGAACTCTAAATCAAACACGGTTTGTGCTAGCTTCTTGAAACTTGACACAAGAAAGTAGTTCTACGTTCTATCTCTAAGGTTTGTTTCCTCTTGATGTAGCCTAATGCAGGGACTGGCGAATAACACTTTTATTGAAAGGGGTTGCCAAACTTCCAAAAACTAGAGTCTTCTGAAATCTCAACATATATTTTTTCATCCAATCTTCATGATACTTTCAAGTAATGATCACTACACCAATCCCACATGGATGCTCACGTTTCATTCTCCTACGTTGAAGCATTCGTTTGCAGTAACAGTTTGAATTTTTAGGTTTCACTCTGTTTTCTCCAATATTGACAAATGTAGTTCAAACTCTAAATCATACACGGTTTGGGCTAGCTTCTTGAAACTTGACACAATAAAGTAGTTCTACATTCTATCCCTAAGGTTTGTTTTCTCTTGATGTAGCCTTCAGCACAGACTGGCGAATAACACTTACAGTGAAAGGCGTTGTTAGGCTGCCAAAAAACTAGAGTCTCCTGAATTCTCAACACATATTTTTTTTCGACCTTAATGATACTTTCAAGTAATGAGCAGTACACCAATCAAACTTGGATGCCCAAGTTTCGTTCCCCTAGGTTGATGCATTCGTTTGCAGTAACAGTTTGAATTTCTAGGTTTCACTCTGTTTTCTCCTATATTGACAGATGCAGTGAGAACTCTAAATCAAACACGGTTTGTGCTAGCTTCTTGAAACTTGACACAATAAAGTAGTTCTACGTTCTATCTCTAAGGTTTGTTTCCTCTTGATGTAGGCTAAAGCAGGGACTGGCGAATAACACTTATATTGAAAGGGTTGCCAAACTTTCAAAAAACTAGAGTCTCCTGAAATCTCAACATATATTTTTTCATCCAATCTTCATGATACATTCAAATAATGATCAGTACACCATTCCTACTTGGATGCCCAAGTTTTGTACTTCTAGGATGAAGGATTCGTTTGTAGTAACAGTTTGAATTTTTAGGTTTTACTCTGTTTTCTCCTATATTGACAAATGTAGTTCAAACTCTAAATCATACACGGTTTGGGCTAGCTTCTTGAAACTTGACACAATAAAGTAGTTCTACATTCTATCCCTAAGGTTTCTTTCCTCTTGATGTAGCCTTCAGCACAGACTGGCGAATAACACTTACAATGAAAGGCGTTGTTAGGCTGCCAGAAGACTAGAGTCCCCTGAAATCTCAACACATATTTTTTTCCGACCTTAATGATACTTTCAAGTAATGAGCAGTACACCAATCAAACTTGGATGCCCAAGTTTCGTTCTCCTAGGTTGATGCATTCGTTTGCAGTAACAGTTTGAATTTCTAGGTTTCACTCTGTTTTCTTCTATATTGACAATGCAGTTAGAACTCTAAATCAAAAACGGTTTGTGCTAGCTTCTTGAAACTTGACACAATAAAGTAGTTCTACGTTCTATCTCTAAGGTTTGTTTCCTCTTGATGTAGCCTAAAGCAGGGACTGGCGAATAACACTTATATTGAAAGGGGTTGCCAAACTTTCAAAAAACTAGAGTCTCCTGAAATCTCAACATATATTTTTTCATCCAATCTTCATGATACATTCAAGTAATGATCAGTACACCATTCCCACTTGGATGCCCAAGTTTTGTTCTTCTAGGTTGAAGCATTCGTTTGCAGGAACAGTTTGAATTTTTAGGTTTCACTCTGTTTTCTCCTATATTGACAGATGCAGTTAGAACTTTAAATCAAACACGGTTTGTGCTAGCTACTTGAAACATGACACAATAAAGTAGTTCTACGTTCTATCTCTAAGGTTTGTTTCCTCTTGATGTAGCCTTCAGCACAGACTGGCGAATAAACTTACAATGAGAGGCGTGGTTAGGCTGCCAAAAAACTAGAGTCTCCTGAAATCTCAACACATATTTTTTTTCCGACCTTAATGATACTTTCAAGTAATGAGCAGTACTCAAATCAAACTTGGATGCCCAAGTTTCGTTCTCCTAGGTTGATGCATTCGTTTGCAGTAACAGTTTGAATTTCTAGGTTTCACTCTGTTTTCTCCTATATTGACAGATGCAGTTAGAACTTTAAATCAAACACGGTTTGTGCTAGCTACTTGAAACATGACACAATAAAGTAGTTCTACGTTCTATCCCTAAGGTTTGTTTCCTCTTGATGTAGCCTTAAGCAGAGACTGGCGAATAACACATTCAATGAAAGGCGTTGTTAGCCTGCCAAAAAACTACAGTCTCCTGAAATCTCATCATATATTTTTTTCTTCCGACCTTCATGATACTTTCAAGTAATGAGCAGTGCACCAATCAAACTTGGATGCCCAAGTTTCGTTCTCCTAGGTTGAAGCATTCGTGTGCAGTAACAGTTTGAATTTTTAGGTTTCACTCTGTTTTGTCCTATATTGACAGATGCAGTTCGAACTCTAAATCAAACACGGTTTGTGCTAGCTTCTTGAAACTTGACAAAATCCTGTAGTTCTACGTTCTATCTCTAAGGTTTGTTTCCTCTTGATGTAGGCTAAAGCAGGGACTGGCGAATAACACTTATATTGAAAGGGGTTGCCAAACTTTCAAAAAACTAGAGTCTCCTGAAATCTCAACATATATTTTTTCATCCAATCTTCATGATACATTCAAGTAATGATCAGTACACCATTCCCACTTGGATGCCCAAGTTTTGTTCTTCTAGGTTGAAGCATTCGTTTTCAGTAACAGTTTGAATTTTTAGGTTTTACTCCGTTTTCTCCTATATTGACAAATGTAGTTCAAACTCTAAATCATACACGGTTTGGGCTAGCTTCTTGAAACTTGACACAATAAAGTACTTCTACATTCTATCCCTAAGTTTTGTTTCCTCTTGATGTAGCCTTCAGCACACACTGGCGAATAACACCTACAATGGAAGGCGTTGTTAGGCTGCCAAAAAACTAGAGTCTCCTGAAATCTCAACACATATTTTTTTCCGACCTTAATGATACTTTCAAGTAATGAGCAGTACACCAATCAAACTTGGATGCCCAAGTTTCGTTTTCCTAGGTTGATGCATTCGTTTGCAGTAACAGTTTGAATTTCTAGGTTTCACTCTGTTTTCTCCTATATTGACAGATGCAGCTAGAACTCTAAATCAAACACGGTTTGTGCTAGCTTCTTGAAACTTGACACAATAAAGTAGTTCTACGTTCTATCTCTAAGGTTTGTTTCCTCTTGATGTAGCCTAAAGCAGGGACTGGCGAATAACACTTATATTGAAAGGGGTTGCCAAACTTTCAAAAAACTAGAGTCTCCTGAAATCTCAACATATATTTTTTCATCCAATCTTCATGATACATTCAAGTAATGATCAGTACACCATTCCCACTTGGATGCCCAAGTTTTTTTCTACTAGGTTGAAGCATTCGTTTGCAGGAACAGTTTGAATTTTTAGGTTTACTCTGGTTTCTCCTATATTGACAGATGCAGTTAGAACTTTAAATCAAACACGGTTTGTGGTAACTACTTGAAACATGACACAATAAAGTAGTTCTACGTTCTATCCCTAAGGTTTGTTTCCTCTTGATGTAGCCTTAAGCAGAGACTGGCGAATAACACATTTAATGAAAGGCGTTGTTAGGCTGCCAAAAAACTACAGTCTCCTGAAATCTCATCATATATTTTTTCTTTCGACCTTCATGATACTTTCAAGTAATGAGCAGTGCACCAATCAAACTTGGATGCCCAAGTTTTGTTCTCCTAGGTTGAAGCATTCGTTTGCAGGAACAGTTTGAATTTTTAGGTTTCACTCTGTTTTGTCCTATATTGACAGATGCAGTTCGAACTCTAAATCAAACACGGTTTGTGCTAGCTTCTTGAAACTTGACAAAATACTGTAGTTCTACGTTCTATCTCTAAGGTTTGTTTCCTCTTGATGTAGCCTAATGCAGGGACTGGCGAATAACACTTTTATTGAAAGGGGTTGCCAAACTTCCAAAAACTAGAGTCTTCTGAAATCTCAACATATATTTTTTTTCCGACATTAATGATACTTTCAAGTAATGAGCAGTACACCAATCAAACTTGGATGCCCAAGTTTCGTTCTCCTAGGTTGATGCATTCGTTTGCAGTAACAGATTGAATTTCTAGGTTTCACTCTGTTTTCTCCTACATTGACAGATGCAGCTAGAACTCTAAATCAAACACGGTTTGTGCTAGCTTCTTGAAACTAGACACAGTAAAGTAGTTCTACGTTCTATCTCTAAGGTTTGTTTCCTCTTGATGTAGCCTAAAGCAGGGACTGGCGAATAACACTTATATTGAAAGGGGTTGCCAAACTTTCAAAAAACTAGAGTCTCCTGAAATCTCAACATATATTTTTTCATCCAATCTTCATGATACATTCAAGTAATGATCAGTACACCATTCCCACTTGGATGCCCAAGTTTTGTTCTTCTAGGTTGAAGCATTCGTTTGCAGGAACAGTTTGAATTTTTAGGTTTCACTCTGTTTTCTCCTATATTGACAGATGCAGTTAGAACTTTAAATCAAACACGGTTTGTGCTAGCTACTTGAAACATGACACAATAAAGTAGTTCTACGTTCTATCTCTAAGGTTTGTTTCCTCTTGATGTAGCCTTCAGCACAGACTGGCGAATAAACTTACAATGAGAGGCGTGGTTAGGCTGCCAAAAAACTAGAGTCTCCTGAAATCTCAACACATATTTTTTTTCCGACCTTAATGATACTTTCAAGTAATGAGCAGTACTCAAATCAAACTTGGATGCCCAAGTTTCGTTCTCCTAGGTTGATGCATTCGTTTGCAGTAACAGTTTGAATTTCTAGGTTTCACTCTGTTTTCTCCTATATTGACAGATGCAGTTAGAACTTTAAATCAAACACGGTTTGTGCTAGCTACTTGAAACATGACACAATAAAGTAGTTCTACGTTCTATCCCTAAGGTTTGTTTCCTCTTGATGTAGCCTTAAGCAGAGACTGGCGAATAACACATTCAATGAAAGGCGTTGTTAGCCTGCCAAAAAACTACAGTCTCCTGAAATCTCATCATATATTTTTTTCTTCCGACCTTCATGATACTTTCAAGTAATGAGCAGTGCACCAATCAAACTTGGATGCCCAAGTTTCGTTCTCCTAGGTTGAAGCATTCGTGTGCAGTAACAGTTTGAATTTTTAGGTTTCACTCTGTTTTGTCCTATATTGACAGATGCAGTTCGAACTCTAAATCAAACACGGTTTGTGCTAGCTTCTTGAAACTTGACAAAATCCTGTAGTTCTACGTTCTATCTCTAAGGTTTGTTTCCTCTTGATGTAGGCTAAAGCAGGGACTGGCGAATAACACTTATATTGAAAGGGGTTGCCAAACTTTCAAAAAACTAGAGTCTCCTGAAATCTCAACATATATTTTTTCATCCAATCTTCATGATACATTCAAGTAATGATCAGTACACCATTCCCACTTGGATGCCCAAGTTTTGTTCTTCTAGGTTGAAGCATTCGTTTTCAGTAACAGTTTGAATTTTTAGGTTTTACTCCGTTTTCTCCTATATTGACAAATGTAGTTCAAACTCTAAATCATACACGGTTTGGGCTAGCTTCTTGAAACTTGACACAATAAAGTACTTCTACATTCTATCCCTAAGTTTTGTTTCCTCTTGATGTAGCCTTCAGCACACACTGGCGAATAACACCTACAATGGAAGGCGTTGTTAGGCTGCCAAAAAACTAGAGTCTCCTGAAATCTCAACACATATTTTTTTCCGACCTTAATGATACTTTCAAGTAATGAGCAGTACACCAATCAAACTTGGATGCCCAAGTTTCGTTTTCCTAGGTTGATGCATTCGTTTGCAGTAACAGTTTGAATTTCTAGGTTTCACTCTGTTTTCTCCTATATTGACAGATGCAGCTAGAACTCTAAATCAAACACGGTTTGTGCTAGCTTCTTGAAACTTGACACAATAAAGTAGTTCTACGTTCTATCTCTAAGGTTTGTTTCCTCTTGATGTAGCCTAAAGCAGGGACTGGCGAATAACACTTATATTGAAAGGGGTTGCCAAACTTTCAAAAAACTAGAGTCTCCTGAAATCTCAACATATATTTTTTCATCCAATCTTCATGATACATTCAAGTAATGATCAGTACACCATTCCCACTTGGATGCCCAAGTTTTTTTCTACTAGGTTGAAGCATTCGTTTGCAGGAACAGTTTGAATTTTTAGGTTTACTCTGGTTTCTCCTATATTGACAGATGCAGTTAGAACTTTAAATCAAACACGGTTTGTGGTAACTACTTGAAACATGACACAATAAAGTAGTTCTACGTTCTATCCCTAAGGTTTGTTTCCTCTTGATGTAGCCTTAAGCAGAGACTGGCGAATAACACATTTAATGAAAGGCGTTGTTAGGCTGCCAAAAAACTACAGTCTCCTGAAATCTCATCATATATTTTTTCTTTCGACCTTCATGATACTTTCAAGTAATGAGCAGTGCACCAATCAAACTTGGATGCCCAAGTTTTGTTCTCCTAGGTTGAAGCATTCGTTTGCAGGAACAGTTTGAATTTTTAGGTTTCACTCTGTTTTGTCCTATATTGACAGATGCAGTTCGAACTCTAAATCAAACACGGTTTGTGCTAGCTTCTTGAAACTTGACAAAATACTGTAGTTCTACGTTCTATCTCTAAGGTTTGTTTCCTCTTGATGTAGCCTAATGCAGGGACTGGCGAATAACACTTTTATTGAAAGGGGTTGCCAAACTTCCAAAAACTAGAGTCTTCTGAAATCTCAACATATATTTTTTTTCCGACATTAATGATACTTTCAAGTAATGAGCAGTACACCAATCAAACTTGGATGCCCAAGTTTCGTTCTCCTAGGTTGATGCATTCGTTTGCAGTAACAGATTGAATTTCTAGGTTTCACTCTGTTTTCTCCTACATTGACAGATGCAGCTAGAACTCTAAAACAAACACGGTTTGTGCTAGCTTCTTGAAACTTGACACAATAGTGTAGGTCTACGTTCTATCTCTAAGGTTTGTTTCCTCTTGATGTAGCCTAAAGCAGGGACTGGCCAATAACACTTATATTGAAAGGGGTTGCCAAACTTTCAAAAAACTAGAGTCTCCTGAAATCTCAACATATATTTTTTCATCCAATCTTCATGATACATTCAAGTAATGATCAGTACACCATTCCCACTTGGATGCCCAAGATTTGTTCTTCTAGGTTGAAGCATTCGTTTGCAGGAACAGTTTGAATTTTTAGGTTTCACTCTGTTTTCTCCTATATTGACAGATGCAGTTAGAACTTTAAATCAAACACGGTTTGTGCTAGCTACTTGAAACATGACACAGTAAAGTAGTTCTACGTTCTATCTCTAAGGTTTTTTTCCTCTTGATGTAGCCTTCAGCACAGACTGGCGAATAACACTTACAGTGAAAGGCGATGTTAGGCTGCCAAAAAACTAGAGTCTCCTGAAATCTCAACACATATTTTTTTCCGACCTTAATGATACTTTCAAGTAATGAGCAGTACACCAATCAAACTTGGATGCCCAAATTTCGTTCTCCTAGGTTGATGCATTCGTGTGCAGTAACAGTTTGAATTTCTAGGTTTCACTCTGTTTTCTCCTATATGGACAAATGCAGTTAGAACTCTAAATCAAACACGGTTTGTGCTAGCTTCTTGAAACTTGACACAATAAAGTAGTTCTACGTTCTATCTCTAAGGTTTGTTTCCTCTTGATGTAGCCTAAAGCAGGGACTGGCGAAAAACACTTATATTGAAAGGGGTTGCCAAACTTTCAAAAAACTAGAGTCTCCTGAAACCTCAACATGAATTTTTTCATCCAATCTTCATGATACATTTAAGTAATGATCAGTACACCATTCCCACTTGGATGCCCAAGATTTGTTCTTCTAGGTTGAAGCATTCGTTTGCAGGAACAGTTTGAATTTTTAGGTTTCACTCTGTTTTGTCCTATATTGACAGATGCAGTTCGAACTCTAAATCAAACACGGTTTGTGCTAGCTTCTTGAAGCTTGACAAAATACTGTAGTTCTACGTTCTATCTCTAAGGTTTGTTTCCTCTTGATGTAGCCTAATGCAGGGACTGGCGAATAACACTTATATTGAAAGGGGTTGCCAAACTTCCAAAAACTAGAGTCTTCTGAAATCTCAACATATATTTTTTTTCCGACATTAATGATACTTTCAAGTAATGAGCAGTACACCAATCAAACTTGGATGCCCAAGTTTCGTTCTCCTAGGTTGATGCATTCGTTTGCAGTAACAGATTGAATTTCTAGGTTTCACTCTGTTTTCTCCTACATTGACAGATGCAGCTAGAACTCTAAAACAAACACGGTTTGTGCTAGCTTCTTGAAACTTGACACAATAATGTAGGTCTACGTTCTATCTCTAAGGTTTGTTTCCTCTTGATGTAGCCTAAAGCAGGGACTGGCCAATAACACTTATATTGAAAGAGGTTGCCAAACTTTCAAAAAACTAGAGTCTCCTGAAATCTCAACATATATTTTTTCATCCAATCTTCATGATACATTCAAGTAATGATCAGTACACCATTCCCACTTGGATGCCCAAGATTTGTTCTTCTAGGTTGAAGCATTCGTTTGCAGGAACAGTTTGAATTTTTAGGTTTCACTCTGTTTTCTCCTATATTGACAGATGCAGTTAGAACTTTAAATCAAACACGGTTTGTGCTAGCTACTTGAAACATGACACAGTAAAGTAGTTCTACGTTCTATCTCTAAGGTTTTTTTCCTCTTGATGTAGCCTTCAGCACAGACTGGCGAATAACACTTACAGTGAAAGGCGATGTTAGGCTGCCAAAAAACTAGAGTCTCCTGAAATCTCAACACATATTTTTTTCCGACCTTAATGATACTTTCAAGTAATGAGCAGTACACCAATCAAACTTGGATGCCCAAATTTCGTTCTCCTAGGTTGATGCATTCGTGTGCAGTAACAGTTTGAATTTCTAGGTTTCACTCTGTTTTCTCCTATATGGACAGATGCAGTTAGAACTCTAAATCAAACACGGTTTGTGCTAGCTTCTTGAAACTTGACACAATAAAGTAGTTCTACGTTCTATCTCTAAGGTTTGTTTCCTCTTGATATAGCCTAAAGCAGGGACTGGCGAAAAACACTTATATTGAAAGGGGTTGCCAAACTTTCAAAAAACTAGAGTCTCCTGAAACCTCAACATGAATTTTTTCATCCAATATTCATGATACATTTAAGTAATGATCAGTACACCATTCCCACTTGGATGCCCAAGATTTGTTCTTCTAGGTTGAAGCATTTGTTTGCAGTAACAGTTTGAATTTTTAGGTTTTACTCCGTTTTCTCCTAAATTGACAAGTGTAGTTCAAACTCTAAATCATACACGGTTTGGGTTAGCTTCTTAAAACTTGACACAATAAAGTAGTTCTACATTCTATCCCTACGGTTTGTTTCCTCTTGATGTAGCCTTCAGCACAGACTGGCGAATAACACTTACAGTGAAAGGCGTTGTTAGGCTGCCAAAAAACTAGAGTCTCCTGAAATCTCAACACATATTTTTTTCCGACCTTAATGATACTTTCAAGTAATGAGCAGTACACCAATCAAACTTGGATGCCCAAGTTTCGTTCTCCTAGGTTGATGCATTCGTTTGCAGTAACAGTTTGAATTTCTAGGTTTCACTCTGTTTTCTCCTATATTGACAGATGCAGCTAGAACTCTAAATCAAACACGGTTTGTGCTAGCTTCTTGAAACTTGACACAATAAAGTAGTTCTACGTTCTATCTCTAAGGTTTGTTTCCTCTTGATGTAGCCTAAAGCAGGGACTGGCGAATAACACTTATATTGAAAGAGGTTGCCAACCTTTCAAAAAACTAGAGTCTCCTGAAATCTCAACATATATTTTTTCATCCAATCTTCATGATACATTCAAGTAATGGTCAGTACACCATTCCCACTTGGAAGCCCAAGTTTTGTTCTTCTAGGATGAAGCATTCGTTTGCAGGAACAGTTTGAATTTTTAGGTTTCACTCTGTTTTCTCCTATATTGACAGATGCCATTAGAACTTTAAATCAAACACGGTTTGTGCTAGCTACTTGAAACATGACACAATAAAGTAGTTTTACGTTCTGTCTCTAAGGTTTGTTTCCTCTTGATGTAGCCTTCAGCACAGACTGGCGAATAACACTTAGAATGAGAGGCATTGTTAGGCTGCCAAAAAACTAGAGTCTCCTGAAATCTCAACACATATTTTTTTTCCGATCTTAATGATACTTTCAAGTAATGAGCAGTACACCAATCAAACTTGGATGCCCAAGTTTCGTTCTCCTAGGTTGATGCGTTCGTTTGCAGTAACAGTTTGAATTTCTAGGTTTCACTCTGTTTTGTCCTATATTTGCAGATGCAGTTCGAACTCTAAATCAAACACGGTTTGTGCTAGCTTCTTGAAACTTGACAAAATACTGTAGTTCTACGTTCTATCTCTAAGGTTTGTTTCCTCTTGATGTAGCCTAATGCAGGGACTGGCGAATAACACTTTTATTGAAAGGGGTTGCCAAACTTCCAAAAACTAGAGTCTTCTGAAATCTCAACATATATTTTTTCATCCAATCGTCATGATACTTTCAAGTAATGATCAGTACACCAATCCCACTTGGATGCTCAAGTTTCATTCTCCTACGTTGAAGCATTCGTTTGCAGTAACAGTTTGAATTTTTAGGTTTCACTCTGTTTTCTCCTATATTGACAAATGTAGTTCAAACTCTAAATCATACACGGTTTGGGCTAGCTTCTTGAAACATGACACAATAAAGTAGTTCTACATTCTATCCCTAAGGTTTGTTTCCTCTTGATGTAGCCTTCAGCACAGACTGGCGAATAACACTTACAAAGAAAGGCGTTGTTAGGCTGCCAAAAAACTAGAGTCTCCTGAAATCTCAACACCTATTTTTTTCCGACCTTAATGATACTTTCAAGTAATGAGCAGTACACCAATCAAACTTGGATGCCCAAGTTTCGTTCTCCTAGGTTGATGCATTCGTTTGAAGTAACAGCTTGAATTTCTAGGTTTCACTCTGTTTTCTCCTATATTGACAGATGCAGCTAGAACTCTAAATCAAACACGGTTTGTGCTAGCTTCTTGAAACTTGACACAATAAAGTAGTTCTACGTTCTATCTCTAAGGTTTGTTTCCTCTTGATGTAGCCTAAAGCAGGGACTGGCGAATAACACTTATATTGGAAGGGGTTGCCAAACTTTCTAAAAACTAGAGTCTCCTGAAATCTCAACATATATTTTTTCATCCAATCTTCATGACACATTCAAGTAATGATCAGTACACCATTCCCACTTGGATGCCCAAGGTTTGTTCTTCTAGGATGAAGCATTCGTTTGCAGGAACACTTTGAATTTTTAGGTTTCTCTCTGTTTTCTCCTATATTGACAGATGCAGTTAGAACTTTAAATCAAACACGGTTTGTGCTAGCTACTTGAAACATGACACAATAAAGTAGTTCTACGTTCTATCTCTAAGGTTTGTTTCCTCTTGATGTAGCCTTCAGCACAGACTGGAGAATAACACTTACAATGAGAGGCGTTGTTAGGCTGCCAAAAAACCAAGTCTCCTGAAATCTCAACACATATTTTTTTTCCCACCTTAATGATACTTTCAAGCAATTACCAGTACACCAATCAAACTTGGATGCCCAAGTTTCGTTCTCCTAAGTTGATGCATTCTTTTGCAGTAACAGTTTGAATTTCTAGGTTTCACTCTGTTTTCTCCTATATTGACAGATGCAGCTAGAACTCTAAATCAAACACGGTTTGTGCTAGCTTCTCGAAACTTGACACAATAAAGTAGTTCTACGTTCTATATCTAAGGTTTGTTTCCTCTTGATGTAGCCTTCAGCACAGACTGGCGAATAACACTTACAATGAGAGGCGTTGTTAGGCTGCCAAAAAACTAGAGTCTCCTGAAATCACAACACATATTTTTTTCCGACCTTAATGATACTTTCAAGTAATGAGCAGTACACCAATCAAACTTGGATGCCCAAGTTTCGTTCTCCTAGGTTGATGCATTCGATTGCAGTAACAGTTTGAATTTCTAGGTTTCACTCTGTTTTCTCTTATATTGACAGATGCAGCTAGAACTCTAAATCAAACACGGTTTGTGCTAGCTTCTTGAAACTTGACACAATAAAGTAGTTCTACGTTCTATATCTAAGGTTTGTTTCCTCTTGATGTAGCCTAAAGCAGGGACTGGCGAATAACATTTATATTGAAAGGGGTTGCCAAACTTTCAAAAAACTAGAGTCTCCTGAAATCTCAATATATATTTTTTCATCCAATCTTCATGATACATTCAAGTAATGATCAGTACACCATTCCCACTTGGATGCCCAAGTTTTGTTCTTCTAGGTTGAAGCATTCGTTTGCAGGAACAGTTTGAATTTTTAGGTTTCACTGTGTTTTCTCCTATATTGACAGATGCAGTTAGAACTTTAAATCAAACACAGTTTGTGCTAGCTACTTGAAACATGACACAATAAAGTAGTTCTACATTCTATCCCTAAGGTTTGTTTCCTCTTGATGTAGCCTTCAACACAGACTGGCGAATAACACTTACAGTGAAAGGCGTTGTTAGGCTGCCAAAAAACTAGAGTCTCCTGAAATCTCAACACATATTTTTTTCTGACCTTAATGATACTTTCAAGTAATGAGCAGTACACCAATCAAACTTGGATGCCCAAGTTTCGTTCTCCTAGGTTGATGCATTCGTTTGAAGTAACAGTTTGAATTTCTAGGTTTCACTCTGTTTTCTCCAATTTTGACAGATGCAGTTAGAACTGTAAATCAAACACGGTTTGTGCTAACTTCTTGGAACTTGACACAATAAAGTAGTTCTACGTTCTATCTCTAAGGTTTGTTTCCTCTTGATGTAGCTTTCAGCACAGACTGGCGAATAACACTTACAATGAAAGGCGTTGTTAGGCTGCCAAAAAACTAGAGTCTCCGGAAATCTCAACACATATTTTTTTCCGACCTTAATGATACTTTCAAGTAATGAGCAGTACACCAATCAAACTTGGATGCCCAAGTTTCGTTCTCCTAGGTTGATGCATTCGTTTGCAGTAACAGTTTGAATTTCTAGGTTTCACTCTGTTTCTCCTATATTGACAGATGCAGCTAGAACTCTAAATCAAACACGGTTTGTGCTAGCTTCATGAAACTTGACACAATAAAGTAGTTCTACGTTCTATCTCTAAGGTTTGTTTCCTCTTGATGTAGCCTAAGCAGGGACTGGCGAATAACACTTATATTGAAAGGGGTTGCCAAACTTTCAAAAAACTAGAGTCTCCTGAAATCTCAACATATATTTTTTCATCCAAACTTCATGATACATTCAAGTAATGATCACTACACCATTCCCACTTGGATGCCCAAGTTTTGTTCTTCTAGGTTGAAGCATTCGTTTGCAGGAACAGTTTGAATTTTTAGGTTTACTCTGGTTTCTCCTATATTGACACATGCGGTTAGAACTTTAAATCAAACACGGTTTGTGCTAGCTTCTTGAAACTTGACACAATAAAGTAGTTCTACGTTCTATCTCTAAGGTTTGTTTCCTCTTGATGTAGCCTAAAGCAGGGACTGGCGAATAACACTTATATTGAAAGGGGTTGCCAAACTTTCAAAAAACTAGAGTCTCCTGAAATCTCAACATATATTTTTTCATCCAATCTTCATGATACATTTAAGTAATGATCAGTACACCATTCCCACTTGGATGCCCAAGTTTTGTTCTTCTAGGTTGAAGCATTCGTTTGCAGGAACAGTTTGAATTTTTAGGTTTACTCTGGTTTCTCCTATATTGACATATGCGGTTAGAACTTTAAATCAAACACGGTTTGTGCTAGCTACTTGAAACATGACACAATAAAGTAGTTCTACGTTCTATCCCTAAGGTTTGTTTCCAGTTAATGTAGCCTTAAGAAAGACTGGCGAATAACACATTCAATGAAAGGCGTTGTTAGGATGCCAAAAAACTACAGTCTCCTGAAATCTCATCATATATTTTTTCTTCCGACCTTCAAGATACTTTCAAGTAATGAGCAGTGCACCAATCAAACTTGGATGCCCAAGTTTCGTTTTCCTAGGTTGAAGCATTCGTTTGCAGGAACAGTTGGAATTTTTAGGTTTCACTCTCTTTTGTCCTATATTGACAGATGCAGTTCGAACACTAAATCAAACACGGTTTGTGCTAGCTTCTTGAAACTTGACAAAATCCTGTAGTTCTACGTTCTACCTCTAAGGTTTGTTTCCTCTTGATGTAGCCTAAAGCAGGGACTGGCGAATAACACTTATATTGAAAGGGGTTGCCAAACTTTCAAAAAACTAGAGTCTCCTGAAATCTCAACATATATTTTTTCATCCAATCTTCATGATACATTCAAGTAATGATCAGTACACCATTCCCACTTGGATGCCCAAGTTTTGTTCTTCTAGGTTGAAGCATTCGTTTGCAGTAACAGTTTGAATTTTTAGGTTTTACTCTGTTTTCTCCTATATTGACAAATGTAGTTCAAACTCTAAATCATACACGGTTTGGGCTAGCTTCTTGAAACTTCACACAATAAAGTAGTTCTACATTCTATCCCTAAGGTTTGTTTCCTCTTGATGTAGCCTTCAGCACAGACTGGCGAATAACACTTACAATGAAAGGCGTTGTTAGGCTGCCAAAAAACTAGAGTCTCCTGAAATCTCAACACATATTTTTTTCCGACCTTAATGATACTTTCAAGTAATGAGCAGTACACCAATCAAACTTGGATGCCCAAGTTTCGTTCTCCTAGGTTGATGCATTCGTTTGCAGTATCAGTTTGAATTTCTAGGTTTCACTCTGTTTTCTCCAATTTTGACAGATGCAGTTAGAACTCTAAATCAAACACTGTTTGTGCTAGCTTCTTGAAACTTGACACAATAAAGTAGTTCTACGTTCTATCTCTAAGGTTTGTTTCCTCTTGATGTAGGCTAAAGCAGGGACTGGCGAATAACACTTATATTGAAAGGGGTTGCCAAACTTTCAAAAAACTAGAGTCTCCTTAAATCTCAACATATATTTTTTCATCCAATCTTCATGATACATTCAAGTAATGATCAGTACACCATTCCCACTTGGATGCCCAAGTTTTGTTCTTCTAGGTTGAAGCATTCGTTTGCAGGAACAGTTTGAATTTTTAGGTTTCACTCTGTTTTCTCCTATATTGACAGATGCGGTTAGAACTTTAAATCAAACACGGTTTGTGCTAGCTACTTGAAACATGACACAATAAAGTAGTTCTACGTTCTATCTCTAAGGTTTGTTTCCTCTTGATGTAGCCTTCAGCACAGACTGACGAATAACACTTACAATGAGAGGCGTTGTTAGGCTGCCAAAAAACTAGAGTCTCCTGAAATCACAACACATATTTTTTTTCCGACCTTAATGATACTTTCAAGTAATGAGCAGTACACCAATCAAACTTGGATGCCCAAGTTTCGTTCTCCTAGGTTGATGCATTCGTTTGCAGTAACAGATTGAATTTCTAGGTTTCACTCTGTTTTCTCCTACATTGACAGATGCAGCTAGAACTCTAAATCAAACACGGTTTGTGCTAGCTTCTTGAAACTTGACACAATAAAGTAGGTCTACGTTCTATCTCTAAGGTTTGTTTCCTCTTGATGTAGCCTAAGCAGGGACTGGCGAATAACACTTATATTGAAAGGGGTTGCCAAACTTTCAAAAAACTAGAGTCTCCTGAAATCTCAACATATATTTTTTCATCCAATCTTCATGATACATTTAAGTAATGATCAGTACACCATTCCCACTTGGATGCCCAAGTTTTGTTCTTCTAGGTTGAAGCATTCGTTTGCAGGAACAGTTTGAATTTTTAGGTTTACTCTGGTTTCTCCTATATTGACATATGCGGTTAGAACTTTAAATCAAACACGGTTTGTGCTAGCTACTTGAAACATGACACAATAAAGTAGTTCTACGTTCTGTTCTATCCCTAAGGTTTGTTTCCAGTTAATGTAGCCTTAAGAAAGACTGGCGAATAACACATTCAATGAAAGGCATTGTTAGGATGCCAAAAAACTACAGTCTCCTGAAATCTCATCATATATTTTTTCTTCCGACCTTCATGATACTTTCAAGTAATGAGCAGTGCACCAATCAAACTTGGATGCCCAAGTTTCGTTTTCCTAGGTTGAAGCATTCGTTTGCAGGAACAGTTTGAATTTTTAGGTTTCACTCTCTTTTGTCCTATATTGACAGACGCAGTTCGAACACTAAATCAAACACGGTTTGTGCTAGCTTCTTGAAACTTGACAAAATCCTGTAGTTCTACGTTCTACCTCTAAGGTTTGTTTCCTCTTGATGTAGCCTAAAGCAGGGACTGGCGAATAACACTTATATTGAAAGGGGTTGCCAAACTTTCAAAAAACTAGAGTCTCCTGAAATCTCAACATATATTTTTTCATCCAATCTTCATGATACATTCAAGTAATGATCAGTACACCATTCCCACTTGGATGCCCAAGTTTTGTTCTTCTAGGTTGAAGCATTCGTTTGCAGTAACAGTTTGAATTTTTAGGTTTTACTCTGTTTTCTCCTATATTGACAAATGTAGTTCAAACTCTAAATCATACACGGTTTGGGCTAGCTTCTTGAAACTTCACACAATAAAGTAGTTCTACATTCTATCCCTAAGGTTTGTTTCCTCTTGATGTAGCCTTCAGCACAGACTGGCGAATAACACTTACAATGAAAGGCGTTGTTAGGCTGCCAAAAAACTAGAGTCTCCTGAAATCTCAACACATATTTTTTTCCGACCTTAATGATACTTTCAAGTAATGAGCAGTACACCAATCAAACTTGGATGCCCAAGTTTCGTTCTCCTAGGTTGATGCATTCGTTTGCAGTATCAGTTTGAATATCTAGGTTTCACTCTGTTTTCTCCAATTTTGACAGATGCAGTTAGAACTCTAAATCAAACACGGTTTGTGCTAGCTTCTTGAAACTTGACACAATAAAGTAGTTCTACGTTCTATCTCTAAGGTTTGTTTCCTCTTGATGTAGGCTAAAGCAGGGAATGGCGAATAACACTTATATTGAAAGGGGTTGCCAAACTTTCAAAAAACTAGAGTCTCCTTAAATCTCAACATATATTTTTTCATCCAATCTTCATGATACATTCAAGTAATGATCAGTACACCATTCCCACTTGGATGCCCAAGTTTTGTTCTTCTAGGTTGAAGCATTCGTTTGCAGGAACAGTTTGAATTTTTAGGTTTCACTCTGTTTTCTCCTATATTGACAGATGCGGTTAGAACTTTAAATCAAACACGGTTTGTGCTAGCTACTTGAAACATGACACAATAAAGTAGTTCTACGTTCTATCTCTAAGGTTTGTTTCCTCTTGATGTAGCTTTCAGCACAGACTGGCGAATAACACTTACAATGAAAGGCGTTGTTAGGCTGCCAAAAAACTAGAGTCTCCGGAAATCTCAACACATATTTTTTTCCGACCTTAATGATACTTTCAAGTAATGAGCAGTACACCAATCAAACTTGGATGCCCAAGTTTCGTTCTCCTAGGTTGATGCATTCGTTTGCAGTAACAGTTTGAATTTCTAGGTTTCACTCTGTTTTCTCCTATATTGACAGATGCAGCTAGAACTCTAAATCAAACACGGTTTGTGCTAGCTTCTTGAAACTTGACACAATAAAGTAGTTCTACGTTCTATCTCTAAGGTTTGTTTCCTCTTGAAGTAGCCTAAGCAGGGACTGGCGAATAACACTTATATTGAAAGGGGTTGCCAAACTTTCAAAAAACTAGAGTCTCCTGAAATCTCAACATATATTTTTTCATCCAATCTTCATGATACATTCAAGTAATGATCACTACACCATTCCCACTTGGATGCCCAAGTTTTGTTCTTCTAGGTTGAAGCATTCGTTTGCAGGAACAGTTTGAATTTTTAGGTTTACTCTGGTTTCTCCTATATTGACACATGCGGTTAGAACTTTAAATCAAACACGGTTTGTGCTAGCTACTTGAAACATGACACAATAAAGTAGTTCTACGTTCTATCCCTAACGTTTGTTTCCTCTTAATGTAGCCTTAAGCAGAGACTGGCGAATAACACATTCAATGAAAGGCGTTGTTAGGATGCCAAAAAACTACAGTCTCCTGAAATCACATCATATATTTTTTCTTCCGACCTTCATGATACTTTCAAGTAATGTGCAGTGCACCAATCAAACTTGGATGCCCAAGTTTCGTTTTCCTAGGTTGAAGCATTCGTTTGCAGGAACAGTTTGAATTTTTAGGTTTCACTCTCTTTTGTCCTATATTGACAGATGCAGTTCGAACACTAAATCAAACACGGTTTGTGCTAGCTTCTTGAAACTTGACAAAATCCTGTAGTTCTACGTTCTTTCTCTAAGGTTTGTTTCCTCTTGATGTAGCCTAATGCAGGGACTGGCGAATAACACTTTTATTGAAAGGGGTTGCCAAACTTCCAAAAACTAGAGTCTTCTGAAATCTCAACATATATTTTTTCATCCAATCTTCATGATACTTTCAAGTAATGATCAGTACAAAAATCCCACCAATCCCACTTGCATACTCAAGTTTCATTCTCCTACGTTGAAGCATTCGTTTGCAGTAACAGTTTGAATTTTTAGGTTTCACTCTGTTTTCTCCTATATTGACAAATGTAGTTCAAACTCTAAATCATACACAGTTTGGGCTAGCTTCTTGAAACTTGACACAATAAAGTAGTTCTACATTCTATCCCTAAGGTTTGTTTCCTCTTGATGTAGCCTTCAGCACAGACTGGCGAATAACACTTACAGTGAAAGGCGTTGTTAGGCTGCCAAAAAACTAGAGTCTCCTGAAATCTCAACACATATTTTTTTCCGACCTTAATGATACTTTCAAGTAATGAGCAGTACACCAATCAAACTTGGATGCCCCAGTTTCATTCTCCTAGGTTGAAGCATTCGTTTGCAGTAACAGTTTGAATTTTTAGGTTTCACTCTGTTTTGTCCTATATTGACAGATGCAGTTCGAACCCTAAATCAAACACGGTTTGTGCTAGCTTCTTGAAACTTGACAAAATACTGTAGTTCTACGTTCTATCTCTAAGGTTTGTTTCCTCTTGATGTAGCCTAAAGCAGGGACTGGCGAATAACACTTATATTGAAAGGGGTTGCCAAACTTTCAAAAAACTAGAGTCTCCTGAAATCTCAACATATATTTTTTCATCCAATCTTCATGATACATTCAAGTAATGATCAGTACACCATTCCCACTTGGATGCCCAAGTTTTGTTCTTCTAGGTTGAAGCATTCGTTTGCAGTAACAGTTTGAATTTTTAGGTTTTACTCTGTTTTCTCCTATATTGACAAATGTAGTTCAAACTCTAAATCATACACGGTTGGGGCTAGCTTCTTGAAACTTGACACACTAAAGTAGTTCTACATTCTATCCCTAAGGTTTGTTTCCTCTTGATGTAGCCTTCAGCACAGACTGGCGAATAACACTTACAATGAAAGGCGTTGTTAGGCTGCCAAAAAACTAGAGTCTCCTGAAATCTCAACACATGTTTTTTTTCCGACCTTAATGATACTTTCAAGTAATGAGCAGTACACCAATCAAACTTGGATGCCCAAGTTTCGTTCTCCTAGGTTGAAGCATTCGTTTGCAGGAACAGTTTGAATTTTTAGGTTTCACTCTGTTTTGTCCTATATTGACAGATGCAGTTCGAACTCCAAATCAAACACGGTTTGTGCTAGCTTCTTGAAACTTACAAAATACTGTAGTTCTACGTTCTATCTCTAAGGTTTGTTTCCTCTTGATGTAGCCTAAAGCAGGGACTGGCGAATAACACTTATATTGAAAGGGGTTGCCAAACTTTCAAAAAACTAGAGTCTCCTGAATTCTCAACATATATTTTTTCATCCAATCTTCATGATACATTCAAGTAATGATCAGTAGACCATTCCCACCTGGATGCCCAAGTTTTGTTCTTCTAGGTTGAAGCATTCGTTTGCAGGAACAGTTTGAATTTTTAGGTTTCACTCTGTTTTCTCCTATATTGACAGATGCAGTTAGAACTTTAAATCAAACACGGTTTGTGCTAGCTACTTGAAACATGACACAATAAAGTAGTTCTACGTTCTATCTCTAAGGTTTGTTTCCTCTTGATGTAGCCTTCAGCACAGACTGGCGAATAACACTTACAATGAGAGGCGTTGTTAGGCTGCCAAAAAACTAGAGTCTCCTGAAATCTCAACACATATTTTTTTTCCGACCTTAATGATACTTTCAAGTAATGAGCAGTACACCAATCAAACTTGGATGCCCAAGTTTTGTTCTTCTAGGTTGAAGCATTCGTTTGCAGGAACAGTTTGAATTTTTAGGTTTCACTCTGTTTTGTCCTATATTGACAGATGCAGTTCGAACTCCAAATCAAACACGGTTTGTGCTAGCTTCTTGAAACTTACAAAATACTGTAGTTCTACGTTCTATCTCTAAGGTTTGTTTCCTCTTGATGTAGCCTAAAGCAGGGACTGGCGAATAACACTTATATTGAAAGGGGTTGCCAAACTTTCAAAAAACTGGAGTCTCCTGAAATCTCAACATATATTTTTTCATCCAATATTCATGATACATTCAAGTAATGATCAGTACACCATTCATACCTGGATGCCCAAGTTTTGTTCTTCTAGGTTGAAGCATTCGTTTGCAGGAACAGTTTGAATTTTTAGGTTTCACTCTGTTTTCTCCTATATTGACAGATGCAGTTAGAACTTTAAATCAAACACGGTTTGTGCTAGCTACTTGAAACATGACACAATAAAGTAGTTCTACGTTCTATCTCTAAGGTTTGTTTCCTCTTGATGTAGCCTTCAGCACAGACTGGCGAATAACACTTACAATGAGAGGCGTTGTTAGGCTGCCAAAAAACTACAGTCTCCTGAAATCTCAACACATATTTTTTTTCCGACCTTAATGATACTTTCAAGTAATGAGCAGTACACCAATCAAACTTGGATGCCCAAGTTTCGTTCTCCTAGGTTGATGCATTCGTTTGCAGTCACAGTTTGAATTTCTAGGTTTCACTCTGTTTTGTCCTATATTGACAGATGCAGTTGGATCTCTAAATCAAACACGGTTTGTGCTAGCTTCTTGAAACTTGACAAAATACTGTAGTTCTACGTTCTATCTCTAATGTTTGTTTCCTCTGGATGTAGCCTAAAGCAGGGACTGGCGAATAACACTTATATTGAAAGGGGTTGCCAAACTTTCAAAAAACTAGAGTCTCCTGAAATCTCAACATATATTTTTTCATCCAATCTTCATGATACATTCAAGTATTGATCAGTACACCATTCCCACTTGGATGCCCAAGTTTTGTTCTTCTAGGTTGAAGCATTCGTTTGCAGGAACAGTTTGAATTTTTAGGTTTCACTCTGTTTTCTCCTATATTGACAGATGCAGTTAGAACTTTAAATCAAACACGGTTTGTGCTAGCTACTTGAAACATGACACAATAAAGTAGTTCTACGTTCTATCTCTAAGGTTTGTTTCCTCTTGATGTAGCCTTCAGCACAGACTGACGAATAACACTTACAATGAGAGGCGTTGTTAGGCTGCCAAAAAACTAGAGTCTCCTGAAATCTCAACACATATTTTTTTTCCGACCTTAATGATACTTTCAAGTAATGAGCAGTACACCAATCAAACTTGGATGCCCAAGTTTCGTTCTCCTAGGTTGATGCATTCGTTTGCAGTAACAGATTGAATTTCTAGGTTTCACTCTGTTTTCTCCTACATTGACAGATGCAGCTAGAACTCTAAATCAAACACGGTTTGTGCTAGCTTCTTGAAACTTGACACAATAAAGTAGGTCTACGTTCTATCTCTAAGGTTTGTTTCCTCTTGATGTAGCCTAAAGCAGGGACTGGCGAATAACACTTATATTGAAAGGGGTTGCCAAACTTTCAAAAAACTAGAGTCTCCTGAAATCTCAACATATATTTTTTCATCCAATCTTCATGATACATTCAAGTAATGATCAGTACACCATTCCCACTTGGATGCCCAAGTTTTGTTCTTCTAGGTTGAAGCATTCGTTTGCAGGAACAGTTTGAATTTTTAGGTTTCACTCTGTTTTCTCCTATATTGACAGATGCAGTTAGAACTTTAAATCAAACACGGTTTGTGCTAGCTACTTGAAACATGACGCAATAAAGTAGTTCTACGTTCTATCTCTAAGGTTTGTTTCCTCTTGATGTAGCCTTCAGCACAGACTGGTGAATAACACTTAGAGTGAAAGGCGTTGTTAGGCTGCCAAAAAACTAGAGTCTCCTGAAATCTCAACACATATTTTTTTCCGACCTTAATGATACTTTCAAGTAATGAGCAGTACACCAATCAAACTTGGATGCCCAAATTTCGTTCTCCTAGGTTGATGCATTCGTGGGCAGTAACAGTTTGAATTTCTAGGTTTCACTCTGTTTTCTCCTATATTGACAGATGCAGCTAGAACTCTAAATCAAACACGGTTTGTGCTAGCTTCTTGAAACTTGACACAATAAAGTAGGTCTACGTTCTATCTCTAAGGTTTGTTTCCTCTTGATGTAGCCTAAAGCAGGGACTGGCGAATAACACTTATATTGAAAGGGGTTGCCAAACTTTCAAAAAACTAGAGTCTCCTGAATTCTCAACATATATTTTTTCATCCAATCTTCATGATACATTCAAGTAATGATCAGTACACCATTCCCACTTGGATGCCCAAGTTTTGTTCTTCTAGGTTGAAGCATTCGTTTGCAGGAACAGTTTGAATTTTTAGGTTTCACTCTGTTTTCTCCTATATTGACAGATGCGGTTAGAACTTTAAATCAAACACGGTTTGTGCTAGCTACTTGAAACATGACACAATAAAGTAGTTCTACGTTCTATCTCTAAGGTTTGTTTCCTCTTGATGTAGCTTTCAGCACAGACTGGCGAATAACACTTACAATGAAAGGCGTTGTTAGGCTGCCAAAAAACTAGAGTCTCCGGAAATCTCAACACATATTTTTTTCCGACCTTAATGATACTTTCAAGTAATGAGCAGTACACCAATCAAACTTGGATGCCCAAGTTTCGTTCTCCTAGGTTGATGCATTCGTTTGCAGTAACAGTTTGAATTTCTAGGTTTCACTCTGTTTTCTCCTATATTGACAGATGCAGCTAGAACTCTAAATCAAACACGGTTTGTGCTAGCTTCTTGAAACTTGACACAATAAAGTAGTTCTACGTTCTATCTCTAAGGTTTGTTTCCTCTTGAAGTAGCCTAAGCAGGGACTGGCGAATAACACTTATATTGAAAGGGGTTGCCAAACTTTCAAAAAACTAGAGTCTCCTGAAATCTCAACATATATTTTTTCATCCAATCTTCATGATACATTCAAGTAATGATCACTACACCATTCCCACTTGGATGCCCAAGTTTTGTTCTTCTAGGTTGAAGCATTCGTTTGCAGGAACAGTTTGAATTTTTAGGTTTACTCTGGTTTCTCCTATATTGACACATGCGGTTAGAACTTTAAATCAAACACGGTTTGTGCTAGCTACTTGAAACATGACACAATAAAGTAGTTCTACGTTCTATCCCTAACGTTTGTTTCCTCTTAATGTAGCCTTAAGCAGAGACTGGCGAATAACACATTCAATGAAAGGCGTTGTTAGGATGCCAAAAAACTACAGTCTCCTGAAATCACATCATATATTTTTTCTTCCGACCTTCATGATACTTTCAAGTAATGAGCAGTGCACCAATCAAACTTGGATTCCCAAGTTTCGTTTTCCTAGGTTGAAGCATTCGTTTGCAGGAACAGTTTGAATTTTTAGGTTTCACTCTCTTTTGTCCTATATTGACAGATGCAGTTCGAACACTAAATCAAACACGGTTTGTGCTAGCTTCTTGAAACTTGACAAAATCCTGTAGTTCTACGTTCTGTCTCTAAGGTTTGTTTCCTCTTGATGTAGCCTAATGCAGGGACTGGCGAATAACACTTTTATTGAAAGGGGTTGCCAAACTTCCAAAAACTAGAGTCTTCTGAAATCTCAACATATATTTTTTCATCCAATCTTCATGATACTTTCAAGTAATGATCAGTACAAAAATCCCACCAATCCCACTTGCATACTCAAGTTTCATTCTCCTACGTTGAAGCATTCGTTTGCAGTAACAGTTTGAATTTTTAGGTTTCACTCTGTTTTCTCCTATATTGACAAATGTAGTTCAAACTCTAAATCATACACAGTTTGGGCTAGCTTCTTGAAACTTGACACAATAAAGTAGTTCTACATTCTATCCCTAAGGTTTGTTTCCTCTTGATGTAGCCTTCAGCACAGACTGGCGAATAACACTTAGAGTGAAAGGCGTTGTTAGGCTGCCAAAAAACTAGAGTCTCCTGAAATCTCAACACATATTTTTTTCCGACCTTAATGATACTTTCAAGTAATGAGCAGTACACCAATCAAACTTGGATGCCCCAGTTTCGTTCTCCTAGGTTGAAGCATTCGTTTGCAGTAACAGTTTGAATTTTTAGGTTTCACTCTGTTTTGTCCTATATTGACAGATGCAGTTCGAACCCTAAATCAAACACGGTTTGTGCTAGCTTCTTGAAACTTGACAAAATACTGTAGTTCTACGTTCTATCTCTAAGGTTTGTTTCCTCTTGATGTAGCCTAAAGCAGGGACTGGCGAATAACACTTATATTGAAAGGGGATGCCAAACTTTCAAAAAACTAGAGTCTCCTGAAATCTCAACATATATTTTTTCATCCAATCTTCATGATACATTCAAGTAATGATCAGTACACCATTCCCACTTGGATGCCCAAGTTTTGTTCTTCTAGGTTGAAGCATTCGTTTGCAGTAACAGTTTGAATTTTTAGGTTTTACTCTGTTTTCTCCTATATTGACAAATGTAGTTCAAACTCTAAATCATACACGGTTGGGGCTAGCTTCTTGAAACTTGACACACTAAAGTAGTTCTACATTCTATCCCTAAGGTTTGTTTCCTCTTGATGTAGCCTTCAGCACAGACTGGCCAATAACACTTACAATGAAAGGCGTTGTTAGGCTGCCAAAAAACTAGAGTCTCCTGAAATCTCAACACATGTTTTTTTTTCGACCTTAATGATACTTTCAAGTAATGAGCAGTACACCAATCAAACTTGGATGCCCAAGTTTCGTTCTCCTAGGTTGAAGCATTCGTTTGCAGGAACAGTTTGAATTTTTAGGTTTCACTCTGTTTTGTCCTATATTGACAGATGCAGTTCGAACTCCAAATCAAACACGGTTTGTGCTAGCTTCTTGAAACTTACAAAATACTGTAGTTCTACGTTCTATCTCTAAGGTTTGTTTCCTCTTGATGTAGCCTAAAGCAGGGACTGGCGAATAACACTTATATTGAAAGGGGTTGCCAAACTTTCAAAAAACTAGAGTCTCCTTAAATCTCAACATATATTTTTTCATCCAATCTTCATGATACATTCAAGTAATGATCAGTACACCATTCCCACTTGGATGCCCAAGTTTTGTTCTTCTAGGTTGAAGCATTCGTTTGCAGGAACAGTTTGAATTTTTAGGTTTCACTCTGTTTTCTCCTATATTGACAGATGCGGTTAGAACTTTAAATCAAACACGGTTTGTGCTAGCTACTTGAAACATGACACAATAAAGTAGTTCTACGTTCTATCTCTAAGGTTTGTTTCCTCTTGATGTAGCTTTCAGCACAGACTGGCGAATAACACTTACAATGAAAGGCGTTGTTAGGCTGCCAAAAAACTAGAGTCTCCGGAAATCTCAACACATATTTTTTTCCGACCTTAATGATACTTTCAAGTAATGAGCAGTACACCAATCAAACTTGGATGCCCAAGTTTCGTTCTCCTAGGTTGATGCATTCGTTTGCAGTAACAGTTTGAATTTCTAGGTTTCACTCTGTTTTCTCCTATATTGACAGATGCAGCTAGAACTCTAAATCAAACACGGTTTGTGCTAGCTTCTTGAAACTTGACACAATAAAGTAGTTCTACGTTCTATCTCTATGGTTTGTTTCCTCTTGAAGTAGCCTAAGCAGGGACTGGCGAATAACACTTATATTGAAAGGGGTTGCCAAACTTTCAAAAAACTAGAGTCTCCTGAAATCTCAACATATATTTTTTCATCCAATCTTCATGATACATTCAAGTAATGATCACTACACCATTCCCACTTGGATGCCCAAGTTTTGTTCTTCTAGGTTGAAGCATTCGTTTGCAGGAACAGTTTGAATTTTTAGGTTTACTCTGGTTTCTCCTATATTGACACATGCGGTTAGAACTTTAAATCAAACACGGTTTGTGCTAGCTACTTGAAACATGACACAATAAAGTAGTTCTACGTTCTATCCCTAACGTTTGTTTCCTCTTAATGTAGCCTTAAGCAGAGACTGGCGAATAACACATTCAATGAAAGGCGTTGTTAGGATGCCAAAAAACTACAGTCTCCTGAAATCACATCATATATTTTTTCTTCCGACCTTCATGATACTTTCAAGTAATGAGCAGTGCACCAATCAAACTTGGATGCCCAAGTTTCGTTTTCCTAGTTTGAAGCATTCGTTTGCAGGAACAGTTTGAATTTTTAGGTTTCACTCTCTTTTGTCCTATATTGACAGATGCAGTTCGAACACTAAATCAAACACGATTTGTGCTAGCTTCTTGAAACTTGACAAAATCCTGTAGTTCTACGTTCTATCTCTAAGGTTTGTTTCCTCTTGATGTAGCCTAATGCAGGGACTGGCGAATAACACTTTTATTGAAAGGGGTTGCCAAACTTCCAAAAACTAGAGTCTTCTGAAATCTCAACATATATTTTTTCATCCAATCTTCATGATACTTTCAAGTAATGATCAGTACAAAAATCCCACCAATCCCACTTGCATACTCAAGTTTCATTCTCCTACGTTGAAGCATTCGTTTGCAGTAACAGTTTGAATTTTTAGGTTTCACTCTGTTTTCTCCTATATTGACAAATGTAGTTCAAACTCTAAATCATACACAGTTTGGGCTAGCTTCTTGAAACTTGACACAATAAAGTAGTTCTACATTCTATCCCTAAGGTTTGTTTCCTCTTGATGTAGCCTTCAGCACAGACTGGCGAATAACACTTAGAGTGAAAGGCGTTGTTAGGCTGCCAAAAAACTAGAGTCTCCTGAAATCTCAACACATATTTTTTTCCGACCTTAATGATACTTTCAAGTAATGAGCAGTACACCAATCAAACTTGGATGCCCCAGTTTCGTTCTCCTAGGTTGAAGCATTCGTTTGCAGTAACAGTTTGAATTTTTAGGTTTCACTCTGTTTTGTCCTATATTGACAGATGCAGTTCGAACCCTAAATCAAACACGGTTTGTGCTAGCTTCTTGAAACTTGACAAAATACTGTAGTTCTACGTTCTATCTCTAAGGTTTGTTTCCTCTTGATGTAGCCTAAAGCAGGGACTGGCGAATAACACTTATATTGAAAGGGGATGCCAAACTTTCAAAAAACTAGAGTCTCCTGAAATCTCAACATATATTTTTTCATCCAATCTTCATGATACATTCAAGTAATGATCAGTACACCATTCCCACTTGGATGCCCAAGTTTTGTTCTTCTAGGTTGAAGCATTCGTTTGCAGTAACAGTTTGAATTTTTAGGTTTTACTCTGTTTTCTCCTATATTGACAAATGTAGTTCAAACTCTAAATCATACACGGTTGGGGCTAGCTTCTTGAAACTTGACACACTAAAGTAGTTCTACATTCTATCCCTAAGGTTTGTTTCCTCTTGATGTAGCCTTCAGCACAGACTGGCCAATAACACTTACAATGAAAGGCGTTGTTAGGCTGCCAAAAAACTAGAGTCTCCTGAAATCTCAACACATGTTTTTTTTTCGACCTTAATGATACTTTCAAGTAATGAGCAGTACACCAATCAAACTTGGATGCCCAAGTTTCGTTCTCCTAGGTTGAAGCATTCGTTTGCAGGAACAGTTTGAATTTTTAGGTTTCACTCTGTTTTGTCCTATATTGACAGATGCAGTTCGAACTCCAAATCAAACACGGTTTGTGCTAGCTTCTTGAAACTTACAAAATACTGTAGTTCTACGTTCTATCTCTAAGGTTTGTTTCCTCTTGATGTAGCCTAAAGCAGGGACTGGCGAATAACACTTATATTGAAAGGGGTTGCCAAACTTTCAAAAAACTAGAGTCTCCTGAAATCTCAACATATATTTTTTCATCCAATCTTCATGATACATTCAAGTAATGATCAGTAGACCATTCCCACCTGGATGCCCAAGTTTTGTTCTTCTAGGTTGAAGCATTCGTTTGCAGGAACAGTTTGAATTTTTAGGTTTCACTCTGTTTTCTCCTATATTGACAGATGCAGTTAGAACTTTAAATCAAACACGGTTTGTGCTAGCTACTTGAAACATGACACAATAAAGTAGTTCTACGTTCTATCTCTAAGGTTTGTTTCCTCTTGATGTAGCCTTCAGCACAGACTGGCGAATAACACTTACAATGAGAGGCGTTGTTATGCTGCCAAAAAACTACAGTCTCCTGAAATCTCAACACATATTTTTTTTCCGACCTTAATGATACTTTCAAGTAATGAGCAGTACACCAATCAAACTTGGATGCCCAAGTTTCGTTCTCCTAGGTTGATGCATTCGTTTGCAGTCACAGTTTGAATTTCTAGGTTTCACTCTGTTTTGTCCTATATTGACAGATGCAGTTGGAACTCTAAATCAAACACGGTTTGTGCTAGCTTCTTGAAACTTGACAAAATACTGTAGTTCTACGTTCTATCTCTAATGTTTGTTTCCTCTGGATGTAGCCTAAAGCAGGGACTGGCGAATAACACTTATATTGAAAGGGGTTGCCAAACTTTCAAAAAACTAGAGTCTCCTGAAATCTCAACATATATTTTTTCATCCAATCTTCATGATACATTCAAGTATTGATCAGTACACCATTCCCACTTGGATGCCCAAGTTTTGTTCTTCTAGGTTGAAGCATTCGTTTGCAGGAACAGTTTGAATTTTTAGGTTTCACTCTGTTTTCTCCTATATTGACAGATGCAGTTAGAACTTTAAATCAAACACGGTTTGTGCTAGCTACTTGAAACATGACGCAATAAAGTAGTTCTACGTTCTATCTCTAAGGTTTGTTTCCTCTTGATGTAGCCTTCAGCACAGACTGACGAATAACACTTACAATGAGAGGCGTTGTTAGGCTGCCAAAAAACTAGAGTCTCCTGAAATCTCAACACATATTTTTTTTCCGACCTTAATGATACTTTCAAGTAATGAGCAGTACACCAATCAAACTTGGATGCCCAAGTTTCGTTCTCCTAGGTTGATGCATTCGTTTGCAGTAACAGATTGAATTTCTAGGTTTCACTCTGTTTTCTCCTACATTGACAGATGCAGCTAGAACTCTAAATCAAACACGGTTTGTGCTAGCTTCTTGAAACTTGACACAATAAAGTAGGTCTACGTTCTATCTCTAAGGTTTGTTTCCTCTTGATGTAGCCTAAAGCAGGGACTGGCGAATAACACTTATATTGAAAGGGGTTGCCAAACTTTCAAAAAACTAGAGTCTCCTGAAATCTCAACATATATTTTTTCATCCAATCTTCATGATACATTCAAGTAATGATCAGTACACCATTCCCACTTGGATGCCCAAGTTTTGTTCTTCTAGGTTGAAGCATTCGTTTGCAGGAACAGTTTGAATTTTTAGGTTTCACTCTGTTTTATCCTATATTGACAGATGCAGTTAGAACTTTAAATCAAACACGGTTTGTGCTAGCTACTTGAAACATGACGCAATAAAGTAGTTCTACGTTCTATCTCTAAGGTTTGTTTCCTCTTGATGTAGCCTTCAGCACAGACTGGCGAATAACACTTACAGTGAAAGGCGTTGTTAGGCTGCCAAAAAACTAGAGTCTCCTGAAATCTCAACACATATTTTTTTCCGACCTTAATGATACTTTCAAGTAATGAGCAGTACACCAATCAAACTTGGATGCCCAAATTTCGTTCTCCTAGGTTGATGCATTCGTGGGCAGTAACAGTTTGAATTTCTAGGTTTCACTCTGTTTTCTCCTATATGCACAGATGCAGTTAGAACTCTAAATCAAACACGGTTTGTGCTAGCTTCTTGAAACTTGACACAATAAAGTAGTTCTACGTTCTATCTCTAAGGTTTGTTTCCTCTTGATGTAGCCTAAAGCAGGGACTGGCGAAAAACACTTATATTGAAAGGGGTTGCCAAACTTTCAAAAAACTAGAGTCTCCTGAAACCTCAACATGAATTTTTTCATCCAATCTTCATGATACATTCAAGTAATGATCAGTACACCATTCCCACTTGGATGCCCAAGATTTGTTCTTCTAGGTTGAAGCATTTGTTTGCAGTAACAGTTTGAATTTTTAGGTTTTACTCTGTTTTCTCCTATATTGACAAATGTAGTTCAAACTCTAAATCATACACGGTTTGGGTTAGCTTCTTAAAACTTGACACAATAAAGTAGTTCTACATTCTATCCCTACGGTTTCTTTCCTCTTGATGTAGCCTAAAGCACAGACTGGCGAATAACACTTACAGTGAAAGGCGTTGTTAGGCTGCCAAATAACTAGAGTCTTCTGAAATCTCAACACATATTTTTTTCCGACCTTAATGATACTTTCAAGTAATGAGCAGTACACCAAACAAACTTGGATGCCCAAGTTTCGTTCTCCTAGGTTGATGCATTCGTTTGCAGTAACAGTTTGAATTTCTAGGTTTCACTCTGTTTTGTCCTATATTGACAGATGCAGTTCGAACTCTAAATCAAACACGGTTTGTGCTAGCTTCTTGAAACTTGACAAAATACTGTAGTTCTACGTTCTATCTCTAAGGTTTGTTTCCTCTTGATGTAGCCTAATGCAGGGACTGGCGAATAATACTTTTATTGAAAGGGGTTGCCAAACTTCCAAAAACTAGAGTCTTCTGAAATCTCAACATATATTTTTTCATCCAATCTTCATGATACTTTCCAGTAATGATCAGTACACCAATCCCACTTGGATGCTCAAGTTTCATTCTCCTACGTTGAAGCATTCGTTTGCAGTAACAGTTTGAATTTTTAGGTTTCACTCTGTTTTCTCCTATATTGACAAATGTAGTTCAAACTCTAAATCATACACGGTTTGGGCTAGCTTCTTGAAACTTGACACAATAAAGTAGTTCAACATTCTATCCCTAAGGTTTGTTTCCTCTTGATGTAGCCTTCAGCACAGACTGGCGAATAACACTTACAATGAAAGGCGTTGTTATGCTGCCAAAATCTAGAGTCTCCTGAAATCTCAACACCTATTTTTTTCCGACCTTAATGATACTTTCAAGTAATGAGCAGTACACCAATCAAACTTGGATGCCCAAGTTTCGTTCTCCTAGGTTGATGCATTCGTTTGCAGTAACAGTTTGAATTTCTAGGTTTCACTCTGTTTTCTCCTATATTGACAGATGCAGCCAGAACTCTAAATCAAACACGGTTTGTGCTAGCTTCTCGAAACTTGACACAATAAAGTAGTTCTACGTTCTAACTCTAAGGTTTGTTTCCTCTTGATGTAGCCTTCAGCACAGACTGGCGAATAACACTTACAATGAAAGGCGTTGTTAGGCTGCCAAAAAACTAGAGTCTCCTGAAATCTCAACACTTATTTTTTTCCGACCTTAATGATACTTTCAAGTAATGAGCAGTACACCAATCAAACTTGGATGCCCAAGTTTCGTTCTCCTAGGTTGATGCATTCGTTTGCATAACAGTTTGAATTTCTAGGTTTCACTCTGGTTTCTCCTATATTGACAAATGTAGTTCAAACTCTAAATCATACA